>NW_019416457.1:410666-423395 GCF_000390285.2 Anoplophora glabripennis
CCTGGCACTTTTGACCGAATGTACACAAATATGCTTCGAAGAATTAACGCTTGTATCGCTACTGGTGGCCGTAATTTTGAGCATTTACTGTAATTTTTTTGTGCAAAATAAAAATACCTTTTAAACAACTTTAACTTTTTGTATCTCGAAAACTAGCATAGCATAGAAAAACATAGTTTTTGGAGCATAAGGTGACCTCAGTAATGTAAATGTTAATAACTTGATAATTACTCATTTTATGGAAGTCTAACAAGTATACATTATTTACGTAAAAAATACTAGTAAATTCTATAACGTACGAAAAACGAATATTTGTACAGTGCCGCACAATTTAGGGGGGATAAAAGGTGAAACGACACCTATCGCACGCCACTAGAAGAAGCCAATAAATGGTTTCTGCCATATTTATGCATCCTTTAAGCTAGTAAATCTGTCTGTTGAGTTTGATAAAGAAATATTAACTAATACCGGAGCTACAGGAAAAAATAGTTTATTATTTTTAAATTTCAACGCCCTGTATCTCGAAAATGAGCCGCTTTAGCACATATGTTTATTAAGTAAACTGCACTTATTTTTGGATTTTTTACATACCATATCCGTTTGTAACACCTATTCATTAACACCCTGTATAATTTAAAAAAAAAATAGTAAACCAAAATTATAATATTTATGATACAAGTGTTAAAGAGACATTTTATTTTGTGAGTGGGGAACCCCTCGAACTAAATAAAATCACTTTTAACAAATATAGGTATCATACAATATTTTTTGTAAAACTGTTAATAAAAAAAATTTCGTCTATGGGTTGCAACTCCCGATCTATCTCTTACCACCCATTGGTTTCAATTATATGAGACAAGTAAGTGTATATATCAAGTCAGGTACTGGATAAAGGTAATTAAGTAAAACACTTGTAAGTTGTTTAGTTTTTATTAGTAACTACAATTGAAGCTGTCCTTAAATGTTGTGACTAAAAAAATGGATTTTGAAGAAAGTACGGGAAATTAAAGTAATTTTATTATTCCATCAGATGTTGAAGAAGTCGCAAAAGGGCAACTTTAGATCTGTTGTTCCAGCAACCGATAACAATATGACAGCATATAAAAGACCTATTAAATGGTGTAAAATGAAGAAAGTAGCAGACCATTTCACTGAAAATATACTTTTGGCCTACTTTGAAAAAAAATGTAAGTTATGGAAGGCGTCAACACTGGTCTAATTTGTCTATGATGAAAGCTAGTTTGCAACTCAAGAACAACGTGGATATAAACAAGTATTACAAGCTAATAGCGTTTTTAAAACCAAAAAGTGTAGGATATCGGCCAAAAAAATACATTTTTGAATGCAGCTCCAGACACCAAATAACTAATGATAAATTTTTGGTTTATTTAGAGCCTGCCGTCGTAAAGAGGCTTTGTAAATTAACATTGGATGATATTGGAAAATCAGAAAACTCGCTATTGATATTTTGGAGACTAAAATCAACGTTCGTCGTAGTTTTTATACCGTTGGAAGTTATATGAATTATTACCATAAATATGCTGCATTAACGCCAGCCGCCGTTACCCATCGACGTTTTTTTTCTAAATTACGTTAACGACAAATATACTGTTTAATCTATTGGGATAAATACTTTTGGGAAGATTCCTACTAATACTGCTTAATTTCTGAAATTGCCAAATCCGAAACAGTTTACTGGCCATTGTTTCCGAAGATCTTCGGCATTTTTGTTGGCAGATTCGGGAACTAATTTAATTACAATAAAACGACATGGGGGATAGAAATCATCAGCCGTTGGTGAGGGCTGCATAGAGGATTCAATTACAAATAAAAATACAATTGGTGAGAGAATTCTTCGCAGTACCAGTATCTCTTCTAATGCAGCAATTACTTTAGTGAGTCCTTCCAACTTGACACCAGCGGCATCAGGTGACGTTGACGATAGTATTGCAATTAAACTGAATACCGCAATTACTTCTCAGAGGGTAAACATGGGTAACTGTTCGGGTTGTAATATTAATATTAATGTTTCTAAATAAATAATTTATAACTGTTCGAATGTATGTTTCTAAAGATATACTATTTCCAAGTTTACCAATACAGTTTTCTATTATCGTGAGAAGATAGAAGATAGAAGAATGCATAATTGCATATTACTATATACCTAGTATATAACATTTTATTTTTACACTAGTATTATAAGTTTCTTTACACTAGTGTTAAAAGTGTTTTTGACACGTAACATTATAAAAGTCAATTTTTAATTCACTTGTCAATAAATTAAAAATGCCATTTTTATCGCCAAGGTTTGACCAAAATTCAACCTTCAGATTATGATGGTAAATCCTTTTGGCAAAACTACATGAAAACAATTCGATGCTGCAGCGAAGGTTAATAATTGGAGTGAGAGTCAGAAAGCTACAACCCTAGTAGTACCATGAAGAGGTGAAACCTTAGAAGTTTTACAAACCTTAGGTGAAAGTAGACATAATAATACTTAATTACGACCTAGTACAAGAAATGAGATTTGGTGACAAGACACTTACACACCACAGCTAAAAAATGGGATTCAAAGAACAAATGAGTTCACTTGGCGTATCCGTAGGACATTATGGCGTAGCTCGCTGTCTAAATATTTATTTAATTTGAGACTACGAAAGAAGATTGCACTTCCAAGGAATAGCGTCGCGAAATGCTGAAAGAAGTCCATGGTAGAATGTATGAAAAACACTTCGGAGTGAACAAGACTTTGAATAAAGTCAGTTAAAGTTCTACTGATTAGGCAATTGAACAGACATAGAAAATTGGTATCACTGGTATGCTGACTATTCTAGAGACCTAAAACTAGAAACTGAGGTCTAGAAGCAGAACAACGTTAGAGCTCCCTTCGAAAGAATTACAGTTCCTAGATGTTGCCAGGCCGTTCCCTTCACATAATCAGTGTAGCGTACATCACCCCAGCGTAAATATTGTTATATACTGTACCTAGAAGTATATGAAAATATCGACAATCAATGAAAAATATACAGGGAGTCCCAGAAATGGTGGGCAATCTCTCGGATATGGATAGATAATGAGAAAATAATGTCACAAGTTCATATAAATTTTTCTCCTCCGGACTCACCCTGTAGAGTTATTAGCTCTTGAAGTTGAGAATTAAAAATAGTTTTTTTGCTGTAACTTTTGTATTTTTCAATAAATCTTTTGGCTGAATCTATAATTTTTGAAGCTGCTTTGGATGATAATATGAAATCCTCGATAATGATTATGGGGGCCCGGGGGCAAAGCACCCCCTACCAAAATTTCTAGAAAAAAAATTTTTGTTCCACTATACCCCAAATTTTCCATCATTTTATAAAAATTTATGGTATTTTACGTAAAAAAGGTATNAAAAATGTAAGTTATGGAAGGCGTCACTGGTCTAATTTGTCTATGATGAAAGCTAGTTTGCAACTCAAGAACAACGTGGATATAAACAAGTATTACAAGCTAATAGCGTTTTTAAAACCAAAAAGTGTAGGATATCGGCCAAAAAATACATTTTTGAATGAAGCTCCAGACACCAAATATCTAATGATAAATTTTTGGTTTATTTGGAGCATGCCGTCGTAAAGAGCTTTGTAAATTAACATTGGATGATATTGGAAAATCAGAAAACTCGCTATTGATATTTTGGAGACTAAAATCAACGAGTCGTCAGTGCCGCGAGAAACAACTACTCCGAGAGCTATTTGCCCCTACCGGCATTGAATTATATTCGCGACATCTAGTACAACAGCTAGGATCGTTTGTCAGTTTAACCCACCAGGCACAGACCGGTTTCGAACTTATTAGTCATCAGTGTGTCATAGGTGCGACAACCGACAAACGACCCAGCTGTTTCTTCGTCGTATCATCACGAAGAGGAAGTACATTGTACGCGGTCTGTGCCTGGTGGGTTAAACTGACAAACGATCCTAGGATCGTTTGTCAGTTTGTCGCTAGTGTTGTACAAGGTGTCGCGAGTATAATTCAATGCCGGTAGGGGCAAATAGTTCTCGGAGTAGTTGTTTCTTGCGGCACTGATGACTCTAACATTGTGTTGCGTCCTCTGTGCGTGGCAGTCGTGCAACAAAGTACCTGCAGTTAACAAGTCGCTTCCTAGTGTAGTCATTTGAATGGCACAGTTGGGAGTCTGCACGACAGATGGAGCCATTGGCTCCCGCGTACAATAGACTAAAATCAACGTTCGTCGTAGTTTTTATACCGTTGGAAGTTATATGAATTATTACCATAAATATGCTGCATTAACGCCAGCCGCCGTTACCCACCGACGTTTTTTTTCTAAATTACGTTAACGACAAATATACTGTTTAATCTATTGGGATAAATACTTTTGGGAAGATTCCTACTAATACTGCTTAATTTCTGAAATTGCCAAATCCGAAACAGTTTACTGACCATTGTTTCCGAAGATCTTCGGCATTTTTGTTGGCAGATTCGGGAGCTAATTTAATTACAATAAAACGACATGGTGGATAGAAATCATCAGCCGTTGGTGAGGGCTGCACAGAGGATTCAATTACAAATAAAAATACAATTGCTGAGAGAATTCTTCGCAGTACCAGTATCTCTTCTAATGCAGCAATTACTTTAGTGAGTCCTTCCAACTTGAGACCAGCGGCATCAGGTGACGTTGACGATAGTATTGCAATTAAACTGAATACCGCAATTACTTCTCAGAGGGTAAACATGGGTAACTGTTCGGGTTGTAATATTAATATTAATGTTTCTAAATAAATAATTTATAACTGTTCGAATGTATGTTTCTAAAGATATACTATTTCCAAGTTTATCAATACAGTTTTCTATTATCGTGAGAAGAATGCATAATTGCATATTACTATATACCTAGTATATAACATTTTATTTTTACACTAGTATAAGTTTCTTTACACTAGTGTTAAAAGTGTTTTTGACACGTAACATTATAAAAGTCAATTTTTAATTCACTTGTCAATAAATTAAAAATGCCATTTTTATCGCCAAGGTTTGACCAAAATTCAACCTTCAGATTATGATGGTAAATCCTTTTGGCAAAACTACATGAAAACAATTCGATGCTGCAGCGAAGGTTAATAATTGGAGTGAGAGTCAGAAAGCTACAACCCTAGTAGTACCATGAAGAGGTGAAACCTTAGAAGTTTTACAAACCTTAGGTGAAAGTAGACATAATAATACTTAATTACGACCTAGTACAAGAAATGAGATTTGGTGACAAGACACTTACACACCACAGCTAAAAAATGGGATTCAAAGAACAAATGAGTTCACTTGGCGTATCCGTAGGACATTATGGCGTAGCTCGCTGTCTAAATATTTATTTAATTTGAGACTACGAAAGAAGATTGCACTTCCAATGAATAGCGTCGCGTAATGCTGAAAGAAGTCCATGGTAGAATGTATGAAAAACACTTCGGAGTGAACAAGACTTTGAATAAAGTCAGTTAAAGTTCTACTGATTAGGCAATTGAACAGACATAGAAAATTGGTATCACTGGTATGCTGACTATTCTAGAGACCTAAAACTAGAAACTGAGGTCTAGAAGCAGAACAACGTTAGAGCTCCCTTCGAAAGAATTACAGTTCCTAGATGTTGCCAGGCCGTTCCCTTCACATAATCAGTGTAGCGTACATCACCCCAGCGTAAATATTGTTATATACTGTACCTAGAAGTATATGAAAATATCGACAATCAATGAAAAATATACAGGGAGTCCCAGAAATGGTGGGCAATCTCTCGGATATGGATAGATAATGAGAAAATAATGTCACAAGTTCATATAAATTTTTCTCCTCCGGACTCACCCTGTAGAGTTATTAGCTCTTGAAGTTGAGAATTAAAAATAGTTTTTTTGCTGTAACTTTTGTATTTTTCAATAAATCTTTTGGCTGAATCTATAATTTTTGAAGCTGCTTTGGATGATAATATGAAATCCTCGATAATAATTATGGGGCACGGGGGCAAAGCACCCCCTACCAAAATTTCTAGAAAAAAAATTTTTGTTCCACTATACCCCAAATTTTCCATCATTTTATAAAAATTTATGGTATTTTNCGGGGCACCCCTGTTTGCAGTAACAGGAGCAAACTGACCTAAAGACATTAAAATTTATTTAATATCCATTTTGTTTAATAATAGTAATCGTATTTTACCAGTTTCTCTTAATCTTTGATCAATACGTTCGAAAGTTTTGCGATCCGGAATCCTTCTATTAGGATAAGAATGCTGATAAAATCTTCTTGCTGCCGAAGCATTACAAAGAGCCCGCCCGTACATTAAATGCATATCAGCATATTCTTCATTGGAATACTCCATATTTTATAACAAATTATGAGTTATGAGATGAGTCTTAGATTTAAAACTACGTATTTGACAAGTTTGACAATTTAATTGCCTTTGGCATACTCTGACATGTCAAAGCCAACCACGATTAAATCTGTGTTTCAATTAAATAAAATGTCTCAAATTAAATGGTACCTTCCTCTTTAAACGGGTTTATCTCAAAAAATATCTATTTTATGGATATTCAACAAGTATACCTTTTTTACGTAAAATACCATACATTTTTATAAAATGATAGAAAATTTGGGGTATAGTGGAACAAAAATTTTTTTTCTAGGAATTTTGGTGGGGGTACTTTGCCCCCGGGCGCCCATAATTATTATCGAGGATTTCATATTATAATCCAAAGCAGCTTCAAAAATTATAGATCGAGCCAAAAAATTTTCAAAATTTATTGAAAAATACAAAAGTTACAGCAAAAAAAACATTTTTAATTCTCAACTTCAAGAGCTAATAACTCTACAGGGTGAGCCCGGAGGATAAAAATTTATATGAACTTGTGGCATTATTTTCTCATTATCTCTCCATATCCGAGAGATTGCCCACCATTTCCGGGACACCCTGTATAAACAGCTGATCTAAAGGGTGAGTTACTGTGAAACGTCAAAGTTGTCAAAGGTTGTAAACTGTTGAAATTAGTTTTGCTAAATAAAGGAAATTTGATAGAATATGTTCATTTAAGAACGTCTTTCTTACAATAAAATTCTCTAGTATCGTCTCAGTTTGGCAGGCTAGAACAGGGACACCCGGTTACAATAAGAATAAAAGCGATATAAATGGGGTTCAAAGTAAACAGAGAATCTAGATTATTGATTAAGGATATTTAACCGGTGCGTATAAATGAAGATCTCTGTTTGCGGAAGAACAATAGAAACGAAGTAATTAATTATTTCCTCTTTCAGTGGTCTGAGAAATGTTATGGCACTAAAGGAAGTGTAATTTCAGTTCATGTTAATTCTCCTAACTTTTACGGCCATCTTTTACAGCTGAGGAAGGTAAGTGTGGGAAAGACAGCTCTACAAGTCTACCAATTTATTGAATTACGTACAATGCAGCGTATGACGTTTTAGCATAGAAGGTCGAGATAGAATACTGAACAATGGGGAAAATGATTAGCCTTGCAATTTTACGCTTATTTAAAATAAATATACTTTTAATGACAATACTATAAATGCTAATGGAATACATTTTTCTTTTTATATGTAAAATAGAATCTATATACTGTTATTACCAAAATTGTTTATAACAATTCGCATTAACTTTCAATGTACCTATACTCAATATCGAGTTATAAAACAATACACTGTGTTGTATCTCTATTAGATTCATGTAATCTATTGGCAATAAATTTCTTATTATGACCCTACATCAAAAGGCTCCTTTTTCCAGTAAATTATCCTCCGTATCGCCTTTCTTATCTCTACTTGAGTCCGCACCGCCTCCCCCCTTCTTTTCCTAGTACTTTCTTAATTTTGTGACTTCTCCTATACATTGTTTGGAATGACATGACTATATCCATAAACTCAGATTGAATGTGTTGGGACTAAGTACCTGATACACTTAAAAATATTACATCAAAATTGCAGATAAGTACAAATATTTTTTGCGAACGGTAATATGATCACTGTCTCTACAAAAGGTAGCCTTAGCAAATACATTTTTTTATGTAGGCGAGCAATTAATAACAGCAAGCTTTTAGGTAAAATGAAAAATTAACTGTGCATGTATGTCATGGTATACAGGGAGGAAAATAATAATAGCATTACGCTCAAATGTCCAAAATGAATCCGCAGGTTACGAAATAAAAATAGCTACAAAATGATTAGCTAGACTTTGCACTATAAGAATAGTGAAAATTATTTGCTACATATTCCATGGAAGGCGGGCGAAGAAAGTCAATACGACCGCGCCCTATTAGGTCAGTTAAAGTGACTGTATAATGCGCCAGATGATTGCAAACAAAGATTAAGGCAAGGTAGTTAGAATTACAATATAAATAGAAGTGAAAAGCATTCTTTATACGTTCCATGAAATGTACGAAAAAAAAAAGGAAAACCACTATGTCCTACTAAGACAGTTAAAATAACCTTACAATGCCCAAATAGTCTTCAAATGAGTTCGCTGGCAAGGTGGTTAAAACATACTTTAAAATGGTATGGTAGGTACTTTAAAAACAGTATGGATTCAGACCCAGAGGAGTGCAAGCTACAGTCTGGGGATGTTTCCTACTGTATTTCAAGCAGAAATTTTCACGATAATGGCGTGTTTAGCAGAGAATGTACGTAGAGGTTATAAACATAAACTCATATACATATTTTCTGACAATCAAGCAGCAATTAGGCACCCACAAGGTAAGTTTAAAACTTGTGTGGGAACGTTTACAAATGCCGACTCAACTGACTACCACTACAGTTAGACTGTGTTGGATGCCAGAACATAAAGGCATTGATAGAAACGAGAAAGCGGATGAACTTGGTAGGATGAGATCCGAAACAGAGCCCTTTTGTGGCACATCTTCCAGTGTGGTCAAGGAGACTCTGGGCAAATGGACCGAATCAGAACAAAGTAAATATTGGGCTACCAGAATTGCTGAGCTTGAATAAAATTTTTCTCAGAAAAGTAGCACGATTTATAACGGGACACTGTTACTTCATGAAACATTTATACAAGCTAAAGCTTGTAGATAGTCCGGTCTGCCGAGGATGTGAATCGGAGGATGAAACCTCTCTGCATATCCTAGGCGAGAGCCCAGGATTTGCACGTAGTAGAATGACGCTCCTCGGAAAAATTCTATCTGGAATCCAAGAAGCTGAGAGAAATGTAGGGAAGGAAGCTTTTGGACTTTATAAAAGAAGAAGGAGATGTTGAAAATGCCTGTTTAGTACGTGTCATCGTATACGAAAAAGCAGAACAAATAAATAATAGTTAGGAGAAAATTTTAATGTAATACACTTTATCTTCTAAAATATCTTAATGTATAACTTAATACGTCATTTTCCTTCGATATGATGATTATTTTTTAACAGCTGTAGGTAATGAAATGAAGCCTCTCTGTTCACCACGGAAGATAGATGCAGAAAATAATTGCATGACTGTGTTTTGATAGTGAAACTTCGGATGTGTAGTAGACCATATCGCCACAAGTTCTATCTTCTTGACGCGAAACACCGAAACATCGAATATTTTTATCGTTGTGCGCAGAAGCTTTAAAAATATACTCAACCTAGCAAAACATCAAAAATTTGACCTAACATTTGCAATTAATAACTCCTCTTTTCTTAGTTCTGGGATTAAACTTCGGGACGTTTTTCTTGTTCATCCATTTTTCTTGGTTTTGTAATTTTAAAAAGTTCTAAGACCTAAATCACCTTAAGTGTTGTATTTCTTTTTTTCTTTTAAATGATTTTAATCCTTGGTAACATGCACAAGTAGAAAAAATTATAAATGACAAATATAAACTATTCGCTCTTTCTAAATGAGAGATTAAATTGGCCGATGCGATTTGTTGTAATATTTTCAATTTTAAATTTTCAAAATATCCAAATAAACAAAGAAAGAAAACTGGATTTTCAAATACTTTTTCTTTCATGAATTCCTGTTTCTTCATAAAATTACTGTTTTTATTATAACGCTTTTATTTTTTACTGATATTTTGTATGGTTGATCTCCAACTGCTAATTTTACATAGATGTATATAAAATAATGGATAGATTTAATTATAGATTTAAGTATCTGGTAAAATATCCATTTTCAGTATAACGCACCCGGTCAACGAAAAATCTCAAATATTTTAAACAGTTACATTTTTAACTCTGGTAATGACAAAGGGGATCTTAAACTTAACGAAAGTATTTTCTTCGAAGTTAAACAAATACACAATTTTTTTAATATTAATAAAAATTTAAAAATGCCGAATATATATTTCTCCCTCTATCTATACTTTTTCACAAATACTTCCAAATTTGTGCTATTTTTCAAAGGTGTAATCGTATACAGTTGACGTCAATTTTTAGTGGCGCTATAAGAATCAGAAAATGTTAGGTTTCGCTGTTCTACGTATTCATATACATCAGAGCAAAATTTGAAGCAAGTTTCCGTGGTGTAGTGGTTATCACATCCGCCTAACACGCGGAAGGTCCCCGGTTCGATCCCGGGCGGAAACAACTTTTTTTTCTTTTTATTTCAACAACAAAACAAGGTAATTCGTTTTTACCAATATAAAAAATTATGAAATAGTTTTTTTCAATCGAAAGATTCTATAATTATTAAAATACATTAACTAAATTGTTTAGATTTATCTTACATTATTATCATTCATTAGTATTATTCCGAAAGGCGAAGTTGTTTTATTTTGATATTGAGTTCGTCTTCTGCAGCTTTCCATTACCATGGACAGAATTTTGAAGACATTCCCTATAAGTTAAAACCACGTTCAAAACTTCACTATTTTGGTGAAAATGTTTGTTTTATCACCACCAGCTAAAAAAAAATATTAAAATACTAACAACAATCATAAACTAACACCTAAATTAACATCAACACCAACCAAAATTTAGAACAAAAGTGTTTATTAAAATATCAATGAATGACTACTATTAGACTGTTCATAAGTAGGTACTGATTTGTTTTCATGCGTTAGTACAAATGTATAATTAGTAATTTCAGAACCCGCGTCAAAAATCTAATTAACAACAAATGCAAGGATTGTGCGAGTGATCGAGTGATTTATTTATACAACGTATTATTTTGGTATCAGCTGTATCTCCTCAAAATTAAACACCACTTTGAATGAATAATTGTATCTGCACCATCTCAGACTTTTTATCTTACTTTATGTCAGTTATTCTTATGGCTATCAAGTACTGCCGATATCTAAATTAAACAGATGAAGCATCGAATATTATTTAATTTGATTCCAAATTCCCTCCGAGAATTTGATTAGTACCCAGATTATATAACCAGCTGTAACTTACATCTACCCTTCTCAGAACTATGTAACTCCGGAAGCAGACTAATACAGGACATCGGCGAAGGCGACCTACAAGGGGCGCCTGGTGCTGGAAGCTAAATGCAATTAAAGGGACCAACTGACCGTTCGAGAGCTAGTCTGCATTTAGGCGGTTGCCTAGGACGCATTTTAATTAGCAGTTCTCTATCCCCATTTACAGAGAAGCTGGCTCGCTCCACACTTCTTATCAATTTGATAATCTGATTGATGAAGCGGGAAGGTAAAAAACTTTTAGTGGGGAGAGGGTTACCTGCTGCTTACTTTTCCATCTCATTCCACATCAAATGCGCTCCATTTTTGGTTTGTACATTTTAGGGATTAAGTGAAATTTGTCCAGTAGACAAGCTGAAAAATGGGCCCATCAAATATATAAACAAAATTTTCCGTTACGGCTTAATGCTAAGATACACACAAATATTGAGAAAACAGGCAGCTGGCAAAAATAATAAAAAAAATAGACTATTATTTAAACCAATTTAATAATTTTAGAAACAAGATTACAAAAGACCCGGAAGAGTCTTGGTCATTAGTGCAAACCTTTTACCACAAACAGTATGATTCAGGGTTTCTCCAATTATTTTTTTACTGTTTACCGAAAATCTAAATTGACCCACAAAGGTCACATTTGGGGTGGACCTTAAAGGTCACACTAGTGCGAATTGGAATTTTGTCAACTTTGAACATGTATGTCGTCTTTGTTAACGAAAACAACGGATTTTTATAAAAACTGGGGTAAAATTTTCCTAGAAATCGAATGATGTAACTAGTTTTGAAAAAAAAATTTAGAAAAATGACATTTCTTTCAAATTCGTATTTTTGTTTATAAAATTTATAAATATAAATTATTTAATAATGGCTAGAGAAAAAGTAAAAAACGGATTTTGAAGTTTCAAGTTTATATTTTTAAGAAAAAAATACTCCATATTGATAAAATGATATTACCGATTTTTTCCGATATCTCGAATATAGGGATTTTAAAGTGATTTTTGGCTCCATTTCTGTAAATTGATGTTTATTTTGCATTCTTTCGTATAAAAATATGAATATAAACTACATAAATATTGATAAATACGCTATAATTAAACTATTAATGAATAATGAAAGAAAATGTTTGAAAAATTATTATTAACAATAACTAAATACACAAAAATCTGAAATTTGCGTTTCTATTCACTTTATTTTTAGATTATATTATATAACGAGCGTTCAAATAAAAACGTGGTCGAAGTTGGCTCTGACACATTGGACGTAGGGAGTAGCTTATAGCGACCAACTTAACCTCATTTCTCAACGAGCTGTATAGCAGCTGTCAGTTTCAATAACGTTAATGACTATA
>NW_019416457.1:423855-427826 GCF_000390285.2 Anoplophora glabripennis
CGACTTCCGGTATAACCGGAAGTGGTACGTGGACGCCATTATTTTAGTTGAGAAGGGCATGCCCAAAAACCCGGTATCCCAAACTTTCAAAATTCAAATCGACGTAGTCTCTGAAATAATTCTAATGGGCCGTCATCGTGAGAGTATGTAGTAAATATGAAGTTATTTGAACCAAATATGTATTTATTTGAGACAAATGACATATTTCTTTGAGGTTAATATACGTTTATTACTAAGTAGAAACGTACCCACTTGACATGGAAAATTTTCTGGAGACCGTTTTTACTATTTGGTGTAAGTAAATTTACGAATTGATGGAGTTTATGTATTACTGAGTTACATTTAAGACAAATATTTGCTAAAACATAACTCCGCACAAAAACTTATTTGACATGAACAAATCATGCATATACTAACCTTTAAGCAGGGTAAATATTTAACTAACCAAATGAAAACGTCACTTCAACGCCACTGGTCAAGGCTTTATTTCCCCAGCGCCTCGAGTGTAATTAAATATTAATGCTGCGGATGGGAATTTCTCCAGGCAACTTCGTTATTTTTTTTTAGAGGAATGGTTTTTAGGGATTACACTTAGCAAGTTCCTTCTAATTGCAAACTTTAAAGGGGGCTCGTTTCAGAAAATATTTCTAAATCCTTCTTGTAAAGCCCATGCTCTTTTGTATAACTTTGTTGCCATAATTAACCGAATTTTTAATGCGCAATGAATAATATATTTGAAAATACAAAATTTAACTCTACTAAATCTTGGCGTCACCAATATTAACGATTCCTTTACAATGAACAATGACAAACCGTTACGTCTACGTTCGAGATAATGCGATTACTCATTGGTTGAACAGAATGTAGTGAAAAAATACACCCCTATCACAGCCGGTGAAATAGAATGTTGTGTTTTAATGTAATCTTGACCTTATTGTTTTAATAAGTTTTAATTTTACCGAAATTTAATAGCCAACATGGAGGAAATAAAATTACAGTTCCAAACAAAATTACTGGTCGCGTGACTTGTAATCATTTATGAAAATTCTGTAGTTACTGTTTTAGAAACTGTGTTGCAATATTTTTTTATGCGCCACAACGGTAGCGTGGCCGAGCGGTCTAAGGCGCTGGTTTAAGGCACCAGTCTCTTCGGAGGCGTGGGTTCGAATCCCACCGCTGCCAAGTTTTTTTCTTTAGATAAATATAGAATCTATAAAAATTTTAATATTACTTTTTGCAAGCACCTAAAACGTCTGTAAAGTTTCGACGGAATAACTTGAACATAAACTAAATGCATATCTCAAATGTATTTATTTGTCGGAACTAGTTTCTTGACTACTCTAGTTTTTGTGGGTATTTTGTAACACTGCGAAATAGATATTTTCTCAAATAGTAAATAAATTTCTGCCCCACAAGAATTAGCGGAGGATTGTTTTTCGGTAAATTTATTGTTGCCTACAATTTTTAAATCTTACAAAATGACGTAGAAATACTCGCATATCACGCGTTTCTAAAATCTTCTTCTTTCGTTTTCAGAACTATTAATTTATTAGAGCGTCAAATATGACAATTTAAAATTTAATTGTATATCTAGTGATTTTAAGCATTTAAATATTAAATAAATTTTTCCACGGTCGGGATTAGAAATCAGTTTCTATGACATCAAAATTAAAACAGAAGTAGTCGATTATTCCCAAGGGAGTATAATGCTCCCAAGGGAGTTTACATTATGGAGAACGTTTTTCATACAAAAAAAAAGATAACATTGAAATTATTTATTGACATTTAAATTAAATGTTNGACGTTTAAGTTCATTTGCTATACGCTACGCCCTACGTCCAAAATTTCAGAACCAACTTGACCACGTTTTTAGTTGAACGCTCTTTAAATTTAGCCACACTTTTGTCCACACTGAAGACACACTAGTGCGAATTCGCACCGATCGGACTTTTCAAACTCTCTAGTTTGGCCGACAATAACTGACTGAGGCCAGCTGTGGTACGGCTTGACTGTTTGGGCTATAGAAGGAATTATCGTGGTGGGGGGAACCCTCAGCAGCTGCTACCTGATAAATGCCATATGTGCAAAAATCGGTGGTGCGAATTCGCGCTAGTGTGACCTTTGAGGGTTAAAATTAGTGAAAATTTACCACAAGAATATGCCGTTATAATATAATAAATAGGATTGTACAGGGTTTTTCACGATAAGTGGTCTATTAGACGTTTCAGAGGACAATATGACTCTGAAATTTTGTATACGGGAGTTATCAGATGTTCTCTTCAATGAAAATAATGCCGGTTATACCGGAAGTAGCTGTCAACAAAAAATAACAACATAAAATAAATTCAAAATATCTTCATTAGAATAATTATTGTGCATTTGTCTTGTCGAGAAAGTACTTGATACTTGTAGAATACTGAATGACAATACTAATATGTATTTGCCTTTCAAGGCACATTTGATGATATTTTAACGTAATAAAATTGAAACTGTAACCCCTATAATGCCTATATCGGAGAAAAGAGAATTTGATTTTCTATACTACGATGCAGAAAAATACAGAGTGCTCCATTTGAATTTAAAAAAAGGTTTTTTCGGTCTTCAGTTTTCAAAATGTAACGTGAAAAATGAAACACTTAGTATGTATAATCTTCTTCAGCTAATTTTGATAGCGGAAGGTAGCGTATTTTATGTTCTTTGTGTATTCCGAAAAGCAAGTAAAAGCTCCCAGAACAAAGAAAGATATAAAAATTTTCAAAACGCTTGCATGTTTCAAATTTATTATAAAATGACGAATATCTCGAAAACGGTTAAATTGAGGTACAGGGGAGTTTTAATTATCTTGTCGATAATGCAATAATATATAGGGTGTTCCATTTAAAATAACAAAGTTGACAGCTACTTCCGGAAGTGCTACGTTGATGGCATTATTTTCATTGAAAAGAATATATCTGATAACTCCTGTAAACAAAACATCAGAGTCATATTGTCTTTGGTTCCTCTGAAACGTCTAATAGGCCACTTACCGTGAAGAACCCTGTATAATAATGCAGCATGTATACTGAAAAATAAAATATCAGGTATTCATAATTTGTCATGTTTCATAGTTGTAGGCTGTACCTAGTCGTAGTTATATAGTTCTACTATTAAGATTGGAATAATATAAAAATACAGTAAGTAACTTTAAAAATACAATATCAGGTACTCATAATTTGTCACGTTTCGTAGTTGTAGACTGTACAAAACAAAAAAATACTACAGAGCTTTCATAAATGTTTACAAGTCACGTGACCGCCGAGCTTAGGCAACCCCACATTATACGACTGGTACTTCGTTTACAATGAATAACGAGACAATGCGATCGCTGATTGGTTGAGTAGAGTCTCGTGAAAAATTACACCAATCACAACTGGGAAAAAAATAATGTTGAGTTTTAATGTAATCTTGACCTTATTGTTTTAATAAGTTTTAATTTTACCGAAATTTAATAGCCAACATGGAGGAAATAAAATTACAGTTCCAAACAAAATTACTGGTCGCGTGACCTGTAATCATTTATAAAAATTCTGTAGTTACTGTTTTAGAAACTGTGTTGCAATATTTTTTTATGCGCCACAACGGTAGCGTGGCCGAGCGGTCTAAGGCGCTGGTTTAAGGCACCAGTCTCTTCGGAGGCGTGGGTTCGAATCCCACCGCTGCCAAGTTTTTTTCTTGTAATTCTTTGCATTTTCACTGAAGTATGCCAACAAAACATTCTCGCTGTATACTTGAACATTTTTCTCGGCGCACCACTTTTTGAACCGATTGTAGGCTATATCGTATAAAGATCTTGACTTCGTAGGCAGCAAATTGCTTATTGCAATATTTGCAGCCTCCACAATCTCTTCCGACTCACAATTATTCATTGTGCACTAAACAAACTTTAAACTAAACCAAACTAGCACCTTAATTTGACAATTCTTTTTGTTTGT
>NW_019416457.1:429035-430560 GCF_000390285.2 Anoplophora glabripennis
AAGTCAATTTTTCCAGGGGAGTAAAATTTAGGGGGGAAAAACCCTTACGATACCTTAAAATCTCCACCACTGGCACGTCCAATGAATTCGAGAAGGGTGCGAAAAAGTATCTATTAATAGTGGTAATGTGTGTACAAAAGCTCAGTCCTGTAGTTCAAATGATTCCTAAGATATTGGCGAAAAACTAAAAAAAAAATTAAAGTTTTGACACCGTGTATCTCGAAAACGAAAGCCCGGAGAGAAAAATGGAAGAGGAAAATAATGTTTCTTTTTTCAAGAGGAATTTACAGTTTTCCGTTGCGATACTTATTTAGGAACACCCTGTATATTTATGAAAATCCCATAAACCATACATTGTTATAAAAAGTATTCTCCCTTTTCTTTTAATGAGGTAAAAAATCAATATGGCGTCCATAAGAAAAATAAAAGTTAACTATCACCCATTTTTAGAAATACGTTAGTAATACTGAAAGCAAAAATCAATTCCTCACATCATTTAATATTAGATTGCACATTTTTGTCCTAAAATTTTGAAAAACAAGTGAAAATACGACTAAAAAAGAAATAGCGTAAAATCGGTTTGCTTCGAATGTCTTCTATTCGGAATTTTCTAAATTTAAAAACGAATTCGTGATCGCTATAAAGTTCTGCACATTTTTGCCCATTTAACCATTTTTGTAACTCTTAAAATAAGAAAGATACTGTATAAGACAATTAAAAAGTTGTAACCCTGTATCTAACCTAATCTTTTCGCTACTATTGAAAGAGTAATAAAAATAATTTAGCAGCTTTGAATCATTTAATTCTCGCAGTTGGTAGGTATGTTTCTATTTTGTGTTACGCCTCAGGCGACAAAAGCACTTTACTGCTGCTATTTGGCTCTCGGAATCGTAATGGTTATGTACGACGCCGCCGCTAGCAGGAAGAGACTATTTTTATACACAGAAGGTGAGTTAGTTTTATTTGTAACACGGTGTTGATAGGTCTTTTTACAGGTAAAAAATTATATATATACAGATTGTGGAAAATTTTGTTTGAGAGCCACAATGTATTTTTTCAAATATCTCTCAAGAAGTTTAGGGATTATTGGAACGCAGGTTAATTAAAAGTAAAAATTCAAATAATTCATTATACAGGGTGAAAAATGTGCAGGTGCGCCATCTATTTGCATTCACAATTTTCTCCTTATATTTAAAGAGACGTCATCAAGAAGAACCCAAACCAATTCAATAAAGACCTGGATGCATCTTACAAAAAAAAATCGATAAAAAAACAAAACGGCACAAATATCTCCAATACCGTTAGAGATAGGTATAGGGAACCTATACACAGTTTGAAAGAGTTATAAATTTCCCAACTCCCAAAGTAAAAATATACTGGGTGTTCCATTTAAAATAACCAAGTTATTGCTGTTTAAAGTTGAGAGAAGTATTCAGCAGTTTTTTGGACACCCTGTATAATACTAAGTGACGACAAATATAACAATTTATAACTTCAAGGATCTAAAATAGACCCTCCAAAGCTG
>NW_019416457.1:431621-455406 GCF_000390285.2 Anoplophora glabripennis
ATATCTCCAATACCGTTAGAGATAGGTATAGGGAACCTATACACAGTTTGAAAGAGTTTTAAATTTCCCAACTCCCAAAGTAAAAATATACTGGGTGTTCCATTTAAAATAACCAAGTTATTGCTGTTTAAAGTTGAGAGAAGTATTCAGCAGTTTTTTGAACACCCTGTATAATACTAAGTGACGACAAATATAACAATTTATAACTTCAAGGATCTAAAATAGACCCTCCAAAGCTGCTTCCTTAAAATTATTTTTTTATTGCTAATATTAAATTTCTACGCTATGCCTGCATTTTCACTAAAATTGAAATATCTCACAAACTGTAAGTCCTAGGTATGCAGAACCTTTAATAAAGTTCACCTATTTTTTTACGGTGCTTTCAAAAATGCAGTAAAATACAGGGTGTTCCATTTAAAAAAAACATAACTTTGATATGGTACTCTTTTCCTGGACACCCTGTATATTTCAAAATATTTTTAAAATATAGAAGTAATCAACCTACACATACCCACATAAACAGGTTTCTGTAACATTTGCCGTTTGGTCACTAGCGACCGAGGCGTTACTGGTGGCCCACCCTGTATATACAGGGTGATTGATTAACAATGGGAAAATCGAAAGCTGAAGATACTACACTTGAAATGGTGACCATTGGCAAGTTGATAGTTTCGGAAATACAGGGTGTTGAAAGTTAAAATTTTAAATCGTTTTCTTGCGATTATTCTGAAAATATGTAGGTTAGGAACTTGAAAATTTGTGAAACTATATTTTTTTAGGCGATGAATAAGATGCGTGTTGTAATTTCAGCATTGCTCATAGAGGGCGCCACTTACTACAAATTTTACCGAAAATTTAGTTAATAACTTTTTACCCTGTATGTCTAACATGAAACATGATTCATGATCATGATGATGATGATAGATGATCATAGTTGTTGTGTGAGAGACGTATTTATATTAGAACTGTTTTATTTCGGCAATTCAAATCAAGTTGTAAATTGGAAGTAAATACATAGAAGAGATAATATTTTATTTTATTTGATTTAGTTTCATTGCCCAACAGATTACTCTAATTACAGGACAATATTACTACACTAGAGTATATAAATAACACAGATAGACTATAAGTATACAACACAAGACATAATTAAATGTACATATAAGAATACAACATCAGGTTACAATGCAAAGAACAGAAGCAATTAATATACATACTACAGATGTAAAACACTCACGGCTACTTCAACTCTATCCAATATGACTAGCATATCGAAATTGATCATAAATCAAATTAAACTTACGCAACAAATTACAAAAAGGTGATTTATTAAATCAATAAATCTGAATTAGCATGTGGCAAGTGAAAATATAATAATTTCTGCAACAAATCTGGTGAATCAATTCCATTGTGTGTTAGCAAATAGAGGCAAATAGCAGGCTTTGCTGCATTCTGCGAAATTCCAGAAAGCGTATATTAAATTCATTTCTAAGCAGCTGGAAGAAATTTTAAAAATGGTTACCATATTATACTCTAATATTCCAACCCAGATCTAGCGTTATTAAAGGTATTGCAATTGCTGATAAATCCAAGCATTTTAATTGTTGACGACTGTATAGGTATTTACAATGTGAGTTGAAAATGTCAGCTTCTTATTAAAAGTGACTCCTAAGTTTTTAATGATTTCACCTCGCTGTAAAATGGTTGAATTAAACGTATAACAAAAAGATACAAATACGTGTTTCCTCGTATAGGTCATAACCTTACACTTTGATACATTTGCAGTAAGATTGGTAAGATTGTTATTATTATTAATCTGACACCAATCTTCAATTGTATTCAACTCATTCTGGACATTAATGCAGTCAGATACGGTGTCAATTTTAGAAAAAACCTTAAGATCATCAACAAACATCAAATAGTGACAATCAACAATAGAACACAAGTTATTTATAAAGAGCAGAAATACTAATAGTGCAGTGTTAACTATTGTGTGATAAAGAAAGCAATGGACTTTGCACCTGGTGTGTCTCTTTGCAATGGACGTAGTAAAAATTGATAAAATTGACAAAATTAACGCACAAAGCATTGAGGCCATAGTAATCTAGGTAGTAGTTAAATGTATGGAGTAAAATCAGTATGGTGTGTTGTCAGCTCTATTTCGTCCTATATGCATGCGCATGACGTCCAGAAAGATCATGTCATAAATGAAGGGGTATACAGAGGTGGTCAAAATAGATGTAATAGTATATACTTCTATAACTTTTTTCCTATAGGGCTTCGTTGTGGAGTTATTCGCCTTCAAAAAAAGAATTTTGAAAAACAAATTCCAATTATAATTTCGAAGTCGCGACCATGACAACAATGAAATTTGGGCAGTTAAAGTAACTCGTGGTAAGGTTCATTTCCAAATTTAAACTGATATTCAATATGCCTGGAATATATAGCAGCAGAAGAAATTATCGATTTAAATTTATACATCTCTTACAGCGTTGCCAAATTTTACTTTTTTCTTTCATAATTCGATTCCTCTCTCACTTTGCTAAAAAAAAGGTATACCGTATATCAGTCGATATCTTGTACCGTTTTTTGAGAAAAATCCCATTTTATTAACAACATACATTTATTGTATCAAAAATGTGAAAAATGTTCAATATGTGCACCTTGAACTTTAATGCGTTTTCTGAAATTGCTCAATCACCTCTGCTCTACTCGAAATAACATGTGGTGATCATTTTTAATGATGTCGGTGTATGTAATTATGACATTTAATAATTATTCCTTATTGTTTATAGGAGTTTGATAAACAAGACGTTTAAGATGGCGCCAAAGAAAAAATCGAGATCGGATTTAGATTGGGAGACCGAGGCGGCTACGGAAAAGGACTACCTCGACCGATCCATCTATCGGGAATTGTAGTATTTAAATAAGCTCTTACTGCCCTCTAAAATGAGGTGGTGCACCATCAGGCTTAAGAAACATTTAAAGGGATGCTTTCTAATAACGGGTTAAGGTGTTCTTGTAGTAAATTTAGGTATTTATCTCCATTTAAAGTGGCATCAATGATATGCGATCCCACTAAGTGGTTTCCAATTATTCCCTTCCATACATTAATAATAAATTTTTGTTGGTGTTTTGTCTAAATAACAGCATGGGGATTTTCGTCACTTCAAATATGCAAATTCTATTTGGAAAGCGGTTAGCGTAAATCCGAACAGCTTCAGAAGCTGCAAATACTCATAGCTAAAATCGTCCATGATATTGAATTAACAAATGGTATCAAAATGATTAATGAAAAATATCTAACTGCTAATTATACATACCTACTTGATGACAGTGATCTCAATTTCCAAAGAAACCAAAATTTTTACAAAAATGTTAATATCGCATATTTGATACAATAAATGTATGTTGTTGATAAAATTCGATTTTTTCAAAAACGGTATAAGATATCGACTGATATACGGCATAGCTTTTTTTAAGCAAAGTGAGAGGGAAATCGAACTATGAAAGAAAAATGCCAAATTTGGCAACGCTGTAAAAGATGTATAAATTTAAATGGATAATTTCGTCTGCTCCTGTATAATCCAGGCATATTGACTATCAGTTTAAACTTGGAAATGAGCATTATACCAAATTTCATTGTTGTCATGGTAACGAATTAGGAGTTATAATTGGAATTTGTTTTTCAAACTTCTTTCTTTGAAGGCAAATAACTCCACAACGAAGCCCGATAGGAAAAAATTTTATATGAAGTACTACATCTATTTTTACCCCTGTATACCACTTCATTTGACATGATCTTTCCGGACACCCTGTATATTATGTAAGTAGACAATTTAAGCTTATTTAAATTGAAGTTTCAGTTTAAAGACGTCTATTTTTTAATATGCAAATGTGCACTTCCAATGTCCCTGATGAGGTAGATTTAAAAAAATATATTATACTTTGTTCATCTGACAAATAATGCCACAACTCTCATTTAGATTATATTTTTTAGAGAATAATTTCCACGATATCAAGCTGCTTTAATGGACGCACTGTACCTATTACAATATTATGTTAGGAATTTTGCATTTCAGTTATCTCTATTAAAATGTCACTAGTTCGCATATGACTTTTATATTTTGAGTTAAATGCATAATAATAATTGCACTTCATATCATTATATACCTAGTACAGACTAAAGTTTTTCAAAAGAATTTAATTTTACAGACTCATAAAGAAATAACCGAAACTTGACTGAAGGGTGCTGAGAAAAGCCATGATGTCAAATTTTCCGTATGAAATCCCTAATATTATGTTAAAAAAAATCATGCCTCCGCACAGTAGCAGAATCACTATTTTGTTTAGTAAAAGCGCATATAAAAAACTAATTAGCGAAAGACACAATCAAATTTATTTGGGGTGTTTTGAATCAAACCTGACCTCATAAAATATGTAAATATTTTCGTAATATATGTATAGGCTTATATCTAGGAATCAGTACACTTTCGAACCGAAGCTTATATTTTTATGTTTACTTTCACCCGTGGAATATCCCTTCGCCAAACACTTTTATTTAAAAAAGTTTTATTATTCTATTTTTTATTCAATATGAATTATTAAATCTGTTTGACCTAAAATGATCCAAGTAAACCTTTTCTATTAAATTTAGGAAAGCCTTATAAGAATGTCAAAAATTTAAATTAATTTTAAATTAATATCACCAACGCATCTAAAATATTTTATCTTCAGGTACTAAACTAAAACAATCCATACAGTTGTGAAAAAATTAACTGAATTATGCGAGAGAACAAATATTTTCCATTGTTTGGGATATGATTTATTGATATAAATCATACTTAAGCTATTAGTTACCGTACTCAATGCGAAATCGTTTAAAAATGCTTTTGTAGAGCAATAATTTATCCCGGACTGTCTAGTTTTATTGTTCAATGCAGAACTGAAATTGAAATTTCATTTTAATTAAAATTCAATTTGTTCGTCTCCCGTCAATATTTGTCATCATTAAAAGGGTGTTGTAATTACAGATATTGCACACCAGAGAGACGGAAACGTAAACATAAATTGCTTATACTAGTTAAATTTTTGTTGTATTATTTAGAATAAAATACTAAAATAAATATAACTATATACATATTGACGCTGTCAACAATAAAGGTAAATTTATTTATGAATCGATTTTTGGAAGAATCTACAACTCGTTTTTACATTGGGTAAACTTTGAAAGTGTAACAAACGTTAGGTCGCGACCGGTGGAATCAAGGGTGGTCCAATCGGAGTGACATTGATATCGATGTGTAGGTTGGACATTTCTGTGTTAAATAGAAGTGGTCCATGCATTCCACGATTACGGGGATGGCAATGGGTACGAAGACTAGGAAAATGGCAACCTCTACATTTCGACTATATGATATTGTCTGGGTTAGGTATGTTACAACTGAATTCACGGTGAAAATTACATTTTTCAAGGCAAATAATATAAGGGGTGAATTTGTTTATTTATTTATTGAATAGAGGCGACAAATCAATATACGGTTTTCAAAAGCAGAAAAGTAGAAATCTGTAACAATGACTTGGACTGTTGTTGATATGTCGATAAGGGTGTGCGGTGTGCAGATAGTTGAGGTATAGTTGTAACGTTTTGGATGGTTAGTATCAATGAGGTGGGTAACATGCCATTACAAAAAAAACTGACTTGGAATATGTCTCTTACCTAGATCAGGTAAGTATTACANTTGTTTTTCAAACTTCTTTCTTTGAAGGCGAATAACTCCACAACGAAGCCCGATAGGAAAAAATTTTATATGAAGTACTACATCTATTTTTACCCCTGTATACCACTTCATTTGACATGATCTTTCCGGACACCCTGTATATTATGTAAGTAGACAATTTAAGCTTATTTAAATTGAAGTTTCAGTTTAAAGACGTCTATTTTTTAATATGCAAATGTGCACTTCCAATGTCCCTGATGAGGTAGATTTAAAAAAATATATTATACTTTGTTCATCTGACAAATAATGCCACAACTCTCATTTAGATTATATTTTTTAGAGAATAATTTCCACGATATCAAGCTGCTTTAATGGACGCACTGTACCTATTACAATATTATGTTAGGAATTTTGCATTTCAGTTATCTCTATTAAAATGTCACTAGTTCGCATATGACTTTTATATTTTGAGTTAAATGCATAATAATAATTGCACTTCATATCATTATATACCTAGTACAGACTAAAGTTTTTCAAAAGAATTTAATTTTACAGACTCATAAAGAAATAACCGAAACTTGACTGAAGGGTGCTGAGAAAAGCCATGATGTCAAATTTTCCGTATGAAATCCCTAATATTATGTTAAAAAAAATCATGCCTCCGCACAGTAGCAGAATCACTATTTTGTTTAGTAAAAGCGCATATAAAAAACTAATTAGCGAAAGACACAATCAAATTTATTTGGGGTGTTTTGAATCAAACCTGACCTCATAAAATATGTAAATATTTTCGTAATATATGTATAGGCTTATATCTAGGAATCAGTACACTTTCGAACCGAAGCTTATATTTTTATGTTTACTTTCACCCGTGGAATATCCCTTCGCCAAACACTTTTATTTAAAAAAGTTTTATTATTCTATTTTTTATTCAATATGAATTATTAAATCTGTTTGACCTAAAATGATCCAAGTAAACCTTTTCTATTAAATTTAGGAAAGCCTTATAAGAATGTCAAAAATTTAAATTAATTTTAAATTAATATCACCAACGCATCTAAAATATTTTATCTTCAGGTACTAAACTAAAACAATCCATACAGTTGTGAAAAAATTAACTGAATTATGCGAGAGAACAAATATTTTCCATTGTTTGGGATATGATTTATTGATATAAATCATACTTAAGCTATTAGTTACCGTACTCAATGCGAAATCGTTTAAAAATGCTTTTGTAGAGCAATAATTTATCCCGGACTGTCTAGTTTTATTGTTCAATGCAGAACTGAAATTGAAATTTCATTTTAATTAAAATTCAATTTGTTCGTCTCCCGTCAATATTTGTCATCATTAAAAGGGTGTTGTAATTACAGATATTGCACACCAGAGAGACGGAAACGTAAACATAAATTGCTTATACTAGTTAAATTTTTGTTGTATTATTTAGAATAAAATACTAAAATAAATATAACTATATACATATTGACGCTGTCAACAATAAAGGTAAATTTATTTATGAATCGATTTTTGGAAGAATCTACAACTCGTTTTTACATTGGGTAAACTTTGAAAGTGTAACAAACGTTAGGTTGCGACCGGTGGAATCAAAGGTGATCTGATCGGAGTGACATTGGTGTCGATGTGTAGGTTGGACATTTCTGTGTTACGGATGTTAGAACTGAATTCACGGTGAAAATTTAATTTTTCAAGGCTAATAATATAAGGGGTGAATTTGTTTATTTATTTATTGAATAGAAAAGACAAATCAATATACGGTTTTCAAAAGTAGAAAAGTAGAAATCTGTAACAATGACTTGGACTGTTGTTGATGTGTCGATAAGGGTGTGCGGTGTGCAGATAGTTGAGGTATGGTTGTAACGTTTTGGATGGTTAGTATCAATGAGGTGGGTAACATGCCATTACAAAAAAAACTGACTTGGAATATGTCTCTTACCTAGATCAGGTAAGTATTACAAATCAATTTTTATATTAAGAATTCTTTCTAATTAAAGAATTTTAAAACTTGCTTTGTAACTGAACTATATGCGGAATCAGTAAATAATGATGTAGATAGGCATATTATGTCGCAGGCTAATTGCAAATCCAGCATTTTTATAAAATGCCTAGGATTTTATAAATGATTAAGTATATTTTTTATAATTTGACTGAAAATTTTAAGCGTTTTACAAAACACCGAATAGTTAGCAGTATTTTTTTGCTATTTTGACTTAAAAAACTTGAATTTCAATAAGACCAAACACAGGATTTGTTGAAATAAGTAACATAACATATTTAAAACTTTGAAGATTTAGAACTTAACACTCTTACTGCTAAAAAAATCAAATGTGAGAATTAGCATTTATTTTTTCATGTCATATTAAGTAGAATTAAAAAATACTTTTAATTGGTAATTATGTAAAAATATTTTGTTTTTTTGTATTGTATTGTAATTATATATTGTACCTTTACCGTTTGTCCTTCAATAAATATGTAATAAAACATGTACATATTTGTACGTAACTAGCAATAATATAAATTGATATTTCATGAAATGCCTTATAACTGATTTTTCAGTCGTTTACAAAATGACGAGAAAGTCAGTCATATTATAAAGAAAATGAAAATTAAGAATTGTTTACAATAAGACTTATTTCGATTTCGACGATTTATAAAAATTTTCAGTAAAATTGGATAAAAATTGTATTTACACATCATTTTACAATTTGGAATCAAAGAAAAAAAATACAAATATATAAAGAAATAGATATATTAAAGAAGAAACTAAAATTTGATTTATATTTTCAAATGCAACACTCAATTGTTTTTTACACTGTCAAAAAAATTCACTCAAACTTCATTCGATTTTACTAAATAATGTATCAATTTCTGTCCACACCCGATTGAGTGAAATTTTCACTCTATTAATATGAGTACCTATGTACCTACAACTGAGTGAAACTATTGCATCAGCAATGAGTAACTATCAATTGAGCAGCATTTTACTCTATTCTGAGTATATATGTAAAACCAATTTAAAGTTGATTTTTTCTCTAATGTGATTTAAATTTAACTATTATTGAGTAATTTTTTACTCAGATTTGATTTTTAATTAACTAAATATTGAGTGTAAAAATAAATCACTAATAAATGATTAATTGAGATATACAGTGTTGAAATTAATTCACTTCGCGGAGCTTCCTTCTGTCCTGGCTGAGACTCGCCAGCTGAGATCCGCCGCCGCCGGCTATGACCTATTCTCCTGGCGACCACGCGTTTCTGGAGCATCTAACGGACCCCTATCAACTGTGGTTGAGATTACAGAAGCAATATGTAAGTGGCGCCGTGAAAATGGCATTCAAATTACTCGAAATTAATATTCATTTAAACTCATTTAGTAATGGGGACATTTAGATACTCTGATTTAGGTACAAGTGCACCAAATACGAGATTACGTGAAGAATTTATTTAACGAGTACCTATATTTGAGTGAAATATAACAACAAATGAGTAAAATGATCAAAATGCCCAATATTGGGTGAAAATGTACTCAATAAATTTACTCAATGGATTCACTCCGAACCTTTATTGCTTTCGCTCACACCGATTTTCTTACAGTGTATATTTTTTGAAAACGCATGAAAATTTCCTAGGACATTAGACCTTTTCTCCTATATAGAAAGGTATAAAAGAAAAAGAGGGTACAATGTTACGTGAATAAGCATACACGTTTAATTACATGACATCATAGAAGGATGCTCACATAACATTTTGCTCCTCTTATCATTTTTACCCTTCTGTCTAGGAAATCTAGGAATAAAGAAATATATTAAAAAATTAATTGTCTTGCATTTCGATGATATGAATCAAACTTTTATTTTTTTTAATGTTACACACTATATTCTGTAGCTTCTTGGAATCCTCAGGATCAGTAAATAAATAAAAATATTGTGCAAACTAACAAAACTAATAAGCGACATGTACGTATATATTTGTAAGACAAATATGCAGTGTTCCATTAAAAAACAAGGGGCTGGTTTATAATTTCGAACTGCAACAGTCAACTGTTTTTCTTTAAAATCGCAAGAAAACATCAGTCTTAACTACTTTTTCCTATAGATAGAAAAGTAAAAACATATAAAAGGGGTAAAATATTGTATGAGTGGCCTAGCCGAGCAGTTTCTAAATTACCATACACCGGCATCGGTTAGGTTTTTAGCGATACAGGTATTTACACCAACGCCGAGGATATAATGGAAGCCCTCAGTTCTGCAACCGCTGAAGAACAAATGTTAAGTTTGTTTGTAGATGATTTGATAGGCGCAATGTTTCCAGTTGCGTTGTGTGACGTATATTGCAGGAAAAACAAATGTACCCGTTCCGAATGTAGCAAGTACAGAATTGGCAATCTGCAGATTATCCTCGAAGGGTTGCTTTTTGCGAGTGGTTACTAAATCAACACCAGAAGCATCCCTCTGTTTACAAATGAAGTATTTGTGACGGACGAGGCTTGTTTCACTCGCAACGGGGTATTTAATTTCCATAATATCCGGTGTTGGACCATAGAAAATCCGCATGTCACCCGACAAAGTGCGTTTCAGCAGCGATTTTCAGTTAACTTGACCAGGAATTTTCCATGACACAGTTCGAGAATATGTTATTTCTGCGGGTTTAATCAGAGACGCATATTTTCAATTTATACAGCGTATGCCAACAAAGTTACTAGACGATCTGCTATTAGATGTAAGACAAACAATGTACGTTCCGCATGACGGTGTTTCTCCACATATAAAAATATTTCTAGCCCGTTAGGTACGCCGTAGCGTGGACCTGAAGTAAACATCTAGAAGAACTTCAAGGACGAATACCAGGAAGCTGTTGACAATGTTGACATCAAACGGGATCAAGATGCGTTTGTCTGCGCTTCCACATGTGTGTACAGATGGAAGGGAGTAATTTCGAGTATTTGCTGTAAACAAAGTTGTAGCTATTGGTGGAGTCAGGGCTTCCAAAACTGTTTCTACATATTATTTTAGTAAGCTTGAAGAGAGAAATGTAAAAAAATGCTTACCAATTGAGTATTTCACTCCAACACACTGTTTGTAAACACCTTATATACAAGAACCCCAGTTTCTATATGTTTTACCAATATATAGCAGAAAATTGCAAATTCCTTTGTCTTTCAGTGTCACATAAAGCTAAGAGAAGGATATAACCCCAAATTAACTATCATTTTTAGATTTATTTAGTAAGAAATATATAACTAGAAAGAAGCAAAGAAAATATTTCGTTTATTTTACAAGATTGATCTATACAATNTATTTTCAAATGCAACACTCAATTGTTTTTTACACTGTCAAAAAAATTCACTCAAACTTCATTCGATTTTACTAAATAATGTATCAATTTCTGTCCACACCCCATTGAGTGAAATTTTCACTCTATTAATATGAGTACCTATGTACCTACAACTGAGTGAAACTATTGCATCAGCAATGAGTAACTATCAATTGAGCAGCATTTTACTCTATTCTGAGTATATATGTAAAACCAATTTAAAGTTGATTTTTTCTCTAATGTGATTTAAATTTAACTATTATTGAGTAATTTTTTACTCAGATTTGATTTTTAATTAACTAAATATTGAGTGTAAAAATAAATCAATAATAAATGATTAATTGAGATATACAGTGTTGAAATTAATTCACTTCGCGGAGCTTCATCCTGTCCTGGCTGAGACTCGCCAGCTGAGACCCGCCGCCGCCGGCTAAGACCTATTCTCCTGGCGACCACGCGTTTCTGGAGCATCTAACGGACCCCTATCAACTGTGGTTGAGATTACAGAAGCAATATGTAAGTGGCGCCGTGAAAATGGCATTCAAATTACTCGAAATTAATATTCATTTAAACTCATTTAGTAATGGGGACATTTAGATACTCTGATTTAGGTACAAGTGCACCAAATACGAGATTACGTGAAGAATTTATTTAACGAGTACCTATATTTGAGTGAAATATAACAACAAATGAGTAAAATGATCAAAATGCCCAATATTGGGTGAAAATGTACTCAATAAATTTACTCAATGGATTCACTCCGAACCTTTATTGCTTTCGCTCACACCGATTTTCTTACAGTGTATATTTTTTGAAAACGCATGAAAATTTCCTAGGACATTAGACCTATTCTCCTATATAGAAAGGTATAAAAGAAAAAGAGGGTACAATGTTACGTGAATAAGCATATACGTTTAATTACATGACATCATAGAAGGATGCTCACATAACATTTTGCTCCTCTTATCATTTTTACCCTTCTGTCTAGGAAATCTAGGAATAAAGAAATATATTAAAAAATTAATTGTCTTGCATTTCGATGATATGAATCAAACTTTTATTTTTTTTAATGTTACACACTATATTCTGTAGCTTCTTGGAATCCTCAGGATCAGTAAATAAATAAAAATATTGTGCAAACTAACAAAACTAATAAGCGACATGTACGTATATATTTGTAAGACAAATATGCAGTGTTCCATTAAAAAACAAGGGGCTGGTTTATAATTTCGAACTGCAACAGTCAACTGTTTTTCTTTAAAATCGCAAGAAAACATCAGTCTTTATTACTTTTTCCTATAGATAGAAAAGTAAAAACATATAAAAGGGGTAAAATATTGTATGAGTGGCCTAGCCGAGCAGTTTCTAAATTACCATACACCGGCATCGGTTAGGTTTTTAGCGATACAGGTATTTACACCAACGCCGAGGATATAATAGTCCAAGAGAATTAAGCTCAAAACCTTCGAGATATGGCTGTTGCTTGACGTAACTTAGATATTAGTAAAAATCGGTAGAAAATAATATATACAATGAAAATATAAGGTTGCGCCAAGAAAAAAAGTTGTGCTATTTGCAGAAAAAAATAAAAACTGCAAAAATACTCAAAAATGACGTGTTTTTTCTAACATTTTCCAACATAACTTCTTAAATATGCAGTTTACAGAAAAAACTATTACTGGTGAAATTGTTTGTTATGAAATTTGCTACAAGATAGAATTGTTTTGNTCTGTAAACTGCATATTTAAGAAGTTATGTTGGAAAATGTTAAAAAAAACACGTCATTTTTGAGTATTTTTGCAGTTTTTAATTTTTTCTGCAAATAGCACAACTTTTTTTCTTGGCGCAACCTTATATTTTCATTGTATATATTATTTTCGACCGATTTTTACTAATATCTAAGTTACGTCAAGCAACAGCCATGTCACTGTGTAATTCTCCTGGACTATAATGGAAGCCCTCAGTTCTGCAACCGCTGAAGAACAAATGTTAAGTTTGTTTGTAGATGATTTGATAGGCGCAATGTTTCCAGTTGCGTTGTGTGACGTATATTGCAGGAAAAACAAATGTACCCGTTCCGAATGTAGCAAGTACAGAATTGGCAATCTGCAGATTATCCTCGAAGGGTTGCTTTTTGCGAGTGGTTACTAAATCAACACCAGAAGCATCCCTCTGTTTACAAGTGAAGTATTTGTGACGGACGAGGCTTGTTTCACTCGCAACGGGGTATTTAATTTCCATAATATCCGGTGTTGGACCATAGAAAATCCGCATGTCACCCGACAAAGTGCGTTTCAGCAGCGATTTTCAGTTAACTTGACCAGGAATTTTCCATGACACAGTTCGAGAATATGTTATTTCTGCGGGTTTAATCAGAGACGCATATTTTCAATTTATACAGCGTATGCCAACAAAGTTACTAGACGATCTGCTATTAGACGTAAGACAAACAATGTACGTTCCGCATGACGGTGTTTCTCCACATATAAAAATATTTCTAGCCCGTTAGGTACGCCGTAGCGTGGACCTGAAGTAAACATCTAGAAGAACTTCAAGGACGAATACCAGGACAATTGAAGCTGTTGACAATGTTGACATCAAACGGGATCAAGATGCGTTTGTCTGCGCTTCCACATGTGTGTACAGATGGAAGGGAGTAATTTCGAGTATTTGCTGTAAACAAAGTTGTAGCTATTGGTGGAGTCAGGGCTTCCAAAACTGTTTCTACATATTATTTTAGTAAGCTTGAAGAGAGAAATGTAAAAAAATGCTTACCAATTGAGTATTTCACTCCAACACACTGTTTGTAAACACCTTATATACAAGAACCCCAGTTTCTATATGTTTTACCAATATATAGCAGAAAATTGCAAATTCCTTTGTCTTTCAGTGTCACATAAAGCTAAGAGAAGGATATAACCCCAAATTAACTATCATTTTTAGATTTATTTAGTAAGAAATATATAACTAGAAAGAAGCAAAGAAAATATTTCGTTTATTTTACAAGATTGATCTATACAATTTGTTTAAAGGAATGATTTTTCGTAATTCGTAACGTAGAAACTGCCACTAAGGTCTGCACCAAATTTGTGCGTTTGACATGAAATAAAAACAATTAAATATCCTTAAATGCTTTAAAACAAATCTCCTAACTTTTCTAATCAGTGAATGAAGGACAACTAACTCAGAAGTGGGAATAATTAATTAAAATGGCAATAGGCCATGAGTACTCAGAGATAATTACTTACATTGAGACAAATGAAGCTCAGTTCGATTTTAACCGCATTTGAATAAATGCAAAGTAAATATAGGTACACATTTAATGAAATATTCTGCTTTTTAATTGCAGAAAACATCAAACATATTATTGTATTCCAATGGTCTATTGAAGGGGTCACGAAGCTTTTAAAAGAGAACATTTTTGTTTAGAAAAAGATGCTTTTTTCAGTATCATATTTCCAAAAGTATAACCAATTTTTAAATATTTCGCAATTTTTAAAATAAATTTAAAATTCAAATAAATTCTTACGTCAAAAGGACACATCAAGGATTGTTTTAATAATGGAATTATTTTCGCATAATCAAAAATTCGACATTGAGAAAAAAACAAAATAAAATAAATTGAATCAAGAAACGAAAAATTAATATAAAGTGAGAGAATATTTTTTCAGTAAGCAAAATAAACAGAGAAAGGAGAGAAACAACGAGCCAATGATATTCTTTATTATGCCCAAATACATATTTATCGGCAACTCTAAATTTTTTATAATATACCTACATGTATATAAATTTATGTATTTGCCTTATTACTGAAGTTATCAGTGTTAATGTGTGGAACAGTAATTGTATTTCCTTCATGTTGACCATTCCATGCCGGTACAAAATTTTTTTTTTAATAGTAAGATCAAGGTTACATTAAAACACAACGTTCTGCTTCACCGGCTGTGATGCGATGTAATTTTTGACGAGAAACTATTAAACCAATCAGCAATCACATTATCTCGAGCGTAGACGTAACGGTTTGTCATTGGTCATTGTAAATGAGTCACTGCTTATTAATTATATTCAATATCGATTTAAAGCAACGGCGAACAGATACTGGGCTGTCGTTGGAAACCTTACGTACCGTAAAAAAAGGTTTCAAAACGTTTCAAAAAATTGTAAACGCAGAATATTGGAAAGATCATCTCTACTGGTGTCACCTCCTCCATCACTATATTTAAATAAATAATTTACTCTTATATTGAAAATATTTTTATGGAAGCAACGTTTCACATATACCATTTTAAAATATTCAGCAATAGGAAGTATATTGGAACTAGCTGTGCCAAAATAGTAAACATCCAAGTGAACAATATATTTTCTTACGGTATGTTACGAGATAGGAAGATACTTCTAAAATCAGCAATGGCATGTCTCTCGGATATATTAAAAATCAATACAAAACTATACAAAAAACGTCTGTCAGTCTATTAAAATAATAATATTACTATGACGAATATATTAAAATTAAATTCTTAACTACCTATACAGATAGGCTAAATACCAAACGCCATTACCTAGTATTGACTAAATTTGATACAGGATACCGTAATTGAAGGTTTATTAATTTTTAAACTGCGCATATCGGATTATTAGGTATATCGTGCCTCCATCAAAAAAAATTTAAACGAGCAGGCACAGTAATTAATAAAACTTTGGATTTTTATTGCGGTAGGTTTATAGTTTACGTGCATAGTGGTGTAAATTTAATGAATTAATTTAAAAACATTGCCTAAGGTATTTTTAGAAGAATAATATGTACATTTTTTTAAAATAATTTTTTCTAGGTCGTTTACAGGGCAAGTCGGTTTTTAATAAATGACCCGATATTCTTGACGGTCATGGTCAAGGTCATATCCGAATTTAAAAATTTCCATTTTTTCCATTTCCGGGGTCAAAAATGTACGGTTCCATTTAAAATTTTCAGGTTGACCTCTAAATGACCTTGAAGGTCACAGTCAAGGTCACCGTTGGATTGCTCACTAAAAACCCTGCAACTTTTGTCCTAAGCATTTTTTTGTTTGAACAGTATTTTCTGAAATGGAGGGGGGTTCCAAACTTACCCTGTATATACCATGTGATGGAAAGAAACATCCGCTAAAGAGAGTGAGTTAAATGATATTCGCAACCTAGGTTTACGAGTTAACTATTTAGCTAGAACCTGAAAAGGAAAATATATCTGAAGGAACCCAATATTTTGTGTAATTTTTATTGGGACAGTAATTTTATTTCCTTCATGTTGGCAATTAGAGTTATTAAAACAGTAAGATCAAGATTACATTAAAACACAACATTCTATATGACCGGCTGTGAATTGGTGTAATTTTTCAGAAGATCAGCTATCGCATTACTTCGAGCGTAAATGTAACGGTTTGTCATTGTTCATTGTAAACGAATCGTTAATATTGGTGACGCCAAGATTTAGGGAATTTTCGTTACCAGTACCAGCCGTGCAATGTTGGTTGCATAAGCTCGACAATCACGTGGCTTGTAAACATTTATAAAGGCTCTGTAGATATTGTGGTGTATATTTTTTAAATCACAATGTTCTGTGAGCAGAATGTAGTAAGTCGAAGAAAAATTGATTAAAACTTGATGGCGTTAAATAAATATAATTAAGGCGCTGCCATCTATTTTTAATGAACGCTTCAATAAGTAATCGATTAAGGAATGTAATAAAAAGTCTTTTGTTCGCTGAATCAATAAAGGATGGGAAGAATCAACAGTTTCACGAAATATCCTGGTTTCTCAAATTTTCTGAATGAGTGGCGGTGTGTAACAAGCTGTGGGGGTGTAGGCAGCATTGGTATCACTGCTTGAAAAGCTTTTAAGTAAATACGGGGATCAAAGTTTTACATCTTCAGAGTCGTGTTCCAGAAAAAAAATATATAATGTACATATCTTTTAGATTAATGCCAAATTTAAATTTAATTAAATATAGGTACTTTTAAATATATATAAATTTTATATTTAATTTTAAGCATAAAATAGCTATGTATAAATAAAACGGCTTTCTTTGTTTTAGTTTGGGCATCAATTTAACTGAAGGGTGTAGAAATAAAGGGGTTAAAATTATTTGTAAAGAAATGATATTGTGCAGTTAAAGTTCACAAATTAAAAAGTTGAACATTAAAAAGTTTGGAGAAGGAAGCTCGAGCTGTAGTAATGTTTTTAGTAAATAACTGGAAAATACTTTCTCGTTTGTGGCTTTACTATAAAAAGAGCTATTTCTCAAGAATAAGTATGGATATACGAAATCTGTTCAGAAAATAACCGAACTTTATTTTTTTAAGTCAAGTGGGATAAAGATCAATAAACAAAAAAAACAATATATTTCAAATCATTCCCAACGTTTCAGTGTCATTTTACACCATCCTCAGGGCACTAAAATACAATGTTTTTTTTATAAAATTCTTTACTGCATTAAAATAATTAAAAAAACATACATTTACAATTCTAAATGATTGTTCCTGTCACAATTACCATAAACTCGAAAAAGAAAAAATCTAGAACAGCTCTAAAATTAATAACATATTACTCACTCACCGAAATTTGAATTGCTTTTTGTCTAACTTAACAATTCTAAATATACCAAGAAGATTATATCTAGATACTCATATGTACCTATACTTATAATTCATGGAACAAATTCATTACAATTTTCTTTCGCAGTAAAAATTGTTGTAAGTAATGTCTTACTATTTAGCATGACGACAGTAGTTGAAAAATACGTTAATTCTAATGTGTGTAGACATAATGATTCTTTTTCCTCTTGCTTTGTTTTCCTTTTCTTCCTTTACCTTTTACATTTCAATCCAACACATTTATGGAAAAAGTCTAAACCAGAGTAAACCAAACTATTGTTACAAGAGAATTTTTTCAATTGAATTATAATAAATCGAGTTTAAGTTATCTATACCTTTCTTAGTATTGACACCATTAATTTTTTTTAATATAAATCATTTCCTCAAATAGCTAACCTCTGGAGAGAATAGTATGATATCCATGCAATTCGGTTTTGACAAATTCTCAAAATGGTGATTGAATTCACTTGATTCTCTTTATTTTTTAAACTTTATTATTAATTTTATTGGTCTTTGTCTCCTTCAAAGTATTCGCGTCCCCTATTCATACTTTTCCCATTTCGCGAAGCAGACCTGGATTTGAAATGGCTTTCAAAGTCTGTGACAATGCTTTGATGTCATCGATAGTCTGAAAAGGGCGTCCTTTCAGCACATATTTTATTTTCGCAAATAAGAAAAAGTGGCAATGATCTAGGTCTAACGTGTAAGGAAGGTGAGGTAATCCGATTTTTCGCATAAAACTGACAAACTGACAAAGCTGAGTGTGCAGACGCATTGTCGTGGTACAAGAACTATGAATTGTCTCGCCACAACTGGTTTCTTTTTGCGGATTTTTTCAAGTAACCGTTGTTAAACGCCTTATAGTACACACGGTTCACTGTTTCACCTTGAGGAAAGAATTCAAAATGACACAATTTCATTAATGTCGAAAAAAAACAGTGCGAATCATCTTGGCCCGAGACTTACGTGCTTTCTTGGGGTGTGAAGATCCTTTGCGATGATTGAACTTTTGTCTCAATGTCGTAGCCGTAAACCCAACCTTCGTCTCCCGTCATGATCCTTTGAATGAATGTCTCATCCTAAGTGGATTGTTCAAGGAGTTCAAACGTCCACATGATTTGCTTTCTGTTCTACGGTCCTCAAATGAGGAACAAATTTTGCCGCAACTCGATACATGTTCAGTTTTTCAGTCAATATTACATGACATAACTCAATTGAGACCTCTTCTGTAATTTCTCTGACAATCAGAATTTCAGAAAATAGCACATTTCAAAAATCGTGAACAACCCTTAAACACATTGCACTCAAATAACAATATCACGAAAACTAAATGAGATATCAACAATCCATGAACATGTGGTTACAGAGAAGGTTATACGTAACGCAATGCTGTCAATCGCATATCATTAAATATCTCAATTATTCTATGAACTTGGATCGTTGCTGACTACAGATTTTAAAAGAAGAAGTAAAAGTAATAATAGAATAAACATCATATAATATCTCTAGATTATGGAAACAGACAAAAGCAAATAAATTTAAACTGTCAAAGTTATTAAAACCAAAAGGCAAAAAAAGTTCGAAGACGAAAACAGTAGATTTTCGAAAAGTCAACGCCCTTTTTAAAGTGTGCGATATTAAGTGATGTGTTTTCGTATTTTGTAAATGTCTGCTTCTTTTCCGTGAGAGATTTTTTGGTTAGGCAAAACTATTTTCATAAAAACACACTAAATAAATCGGTCTGAGTGAAAACTGAGTGAATCCACTGAGTAAAATTATTGAGCACATTTTCAGTCAATATTGGGCATTTTGATAATTTTAGACATTTTTAATTATATTTGAACTAAAACTGCCAGTTTCACTTACAATAGAGGAAAACTTCACTCAATCGTACGGACAGAAATTGATACATTATTAAGTGAAATTGACTAAAAATAAGTCCAATTTTTCTTACAGTGTAACCCTTGACTGATCCATTTGGCGCAAGGATTAATTTCATTAAATTTTTTTAATTTTTTCATAGATGGCAAAATGTCCAAAAAATAAAGAAAAAATTATTCTTCTATTTTTTAATTTTTTTTTAAATTTTGAATATTGCTACTTCAGACATTTCACTAGTTTTTTTTTTAGAATATTTAATATTATCGCATTATCATGCATTGAATTGGATTTTTATACCTACCCCTATTAAATTAGTTTTTTTTTCTGAAAAATTCAATGACCTGAAGAGAAAGTCACACAGTGAACAGCTAAAAATAAGCACCGTATATGAAAAATAACTGATTGACAAATATTGATCCGGGAAATCGTCTCTGCACAGTTGGAATTTATATAAAATCAATTTACAGTACTGTTCTTTAGGGGTCTTTGCTTTACATTTAACTACTGCAGGGCACTAACATTCTTCTTCTGCATATTACAGTGCTAGAAACATTACCATTAAAAGTAAACGAATGCTGACAATTTCTAACAAAAGTTTCCTATTGTTTTTATAATAACATTGACCAGACAGTGAATGAAAATTATATTTAATTATACAGGATGGTCCTTAAGTAATTGTACATAGAAGTATGATAGATTTGTGACTTTAAAATATTACGATTTGAGCCAACTTGCCTTAATAAAATATTGATAATAAGATACAGGGTGTTAAAAGTGAAATTTCAAAATTTATTTTTCGCAAAAACTTAGGACATTTATACAAAAAAATGTGACCATTTTTTTGGGCCATACGATTTCCCACATACTTTGAATGGTGACAACTAGGTACTTACATTTTTTACAAAATGACTTCATTGGTCTTGGAAGAATAGCCACTAAATTTCAGACAAAATATGTGGATTATACAAGATGGCGCACCTCCTCATTATATGAGAGAAGTCAGAACATATTTAAATACCAACTTTCCTAAACGCTGAATTGATCGTGGGAGTCATTTCCCTTGGCCAGCACGTAGCCCAGACTTTAACCCTCTCGATTTTGGCGTATGGGGCGCAATGAAACAACTTGTTTATAAAAATCCCATAAATACTCGTAACCAACTTTGGGAAGAAATAAATGCAACTGCAGTTTCTTTTGGACCAATCATGTTATTTAATATGAGGCCATCTTTTATGGAACGTATGGATAAATGCATCGAAGAGAATGGTGAATATATCGACTTTGACATAATTAAACTTGTAATGTTAGTTAGCTTAGTTTTTTCTTTTCTTAATATGTGTAAAATTCATTTCTAATTATGATTATTACTTATAATTTATCTGCTTTTATTTAATTTTAAAAATTTTTTAAAATTTTAAAATTTTTTATGTCAACTCCTACGTTACGTTAGTATTCATCCTGTTGATGTAAAAACATGATATCGCTGTAGACTTCTACGTTAATATTTCTCGTAATGAATTAAAGAAGAATTATGCAGCCGATTTTTAAAATTCGATTATCTCGAAAACCGTTAAGTTTGGAGGTTAACAAGTATACATTTTTGTTCTTACAATGCCGTGCCTTTAATATTTTTTTCCCAAAAGAGCGCTACCTTGATGGGCAAAAAAGTTTAGCGTACATTTATGCTACACATGTGGCTTAAGTGGCGCCCTCTAAAAGATACATTAAATTAGATACCAAATTATGATTTCTCATACCAAAAAACCCCTTGTTAATTTTTTTTTTTGTATAAATGTCCAAAAACGTTCAAGTTATTGCGAAAAATAAGTTTTGAAATTTCACTCTTAATACCCTGTATCTTTCTTAGTATCAATATTTTACTAAGGCAAGTTGGCTCAAATCGTAACATTTTAAAGACACAAATCTACCATACCTCTATGTACAATTACTTAAGGACCACCCTGTATAAGTATCTGCACATTGACGAAATTAATAAAAATATTTCTTAGATAAAAAAAGTGTTTGTAAAAAGTGTAACAGCTTAAAGGTGTTTAAGAAAACTACTACTATAATATGCGAACAATATCTCAATAGTTGAGTGAAAACATTTGAGAATATTACCATTAGTTTTATTTTGGCCTAACTAAGATTCTCAGAAATTAATCTTGTTCTTCAAAAAAACATGATCATTTCATACAATCGCCTCAAAAATTGATATGTGATAGATATTTACTCGTCGATATTTATCAAAATTTAAAAACACATTTTTTTACATACAACTGTATAACAAACTGATATTATTTTTCAAAATTATTTAGAGCCTCAAAGTTCGTTCATTTAAAGGGTAATATCACTGCTCACTGAATTTTTTATCAGCCTTTAACAGTTAGGTTATAAAAATACTTAAAAATTTGTAATGGTTAAACACATTATAAACAACACAAACATATGTTAATTAATTACTATAATTCTGAGAACCTGTAATTAATCGCCTAATTTTTTGCCTGCAAGTGACTGTTACATTATAGTAATATATATGACTGTCACATAACATTAATCAGTAGAAGTTAAATTAATTAGTTCATTAGTCAACCAACTAAATTAGTGCGAGTCATATAGTTTTTGCTTTCAATTCGAAAAAGTTATAGTGAATAATTAAAGGTACTACGAGTACACTCCGAAATATATTATTTATGGGATATCAGCAAGATCCATACCTACTTTATGGGTCATTACTGAACTCATCACTTCGCTATAACAGACAACCCTCGATCAATGCAGGAAATGGTCCAATATAATCTTAGGATGATTGATGGGGCATTCGAGTGGAATTAAGTTGATGTTAATTGACGTTTGAGCCCGAAAACAGTTAAATAAAGGCCGGTATAAATTTACACCTAATTTACATCGAATTACATAATTTCTGCTGGCGACGTACATATACACAACCCGTACATCCCAAATTCAAATTAAATGATTATTATTTTAGGAAGCACATTAGGCAGGCATGTGACACACATATTATTGTTGTGAATCCAGAGGACGGTTATTTAGTCAATATGTGGAAAGTTCCATTATCCAATTCCAAATGAAAATACACCATTCATTTGCTAACTGATTTAAGATTTAACAACAATATAAAATGCGTTGGAACAAGCGTTGAAGAGAAAAAAATTAATATTGAAAATATTAATTTCCTTAAAAATAATAATAATTTTAACTGATTCATAAACGATTTTAACCATTCATAAAAAATGCAACAGGCAACAGAAATTACGTGTACTGAATAATTTGTATAGTGCCTTCATAAACGCCCCAGTCCCACGTAATCAGATTTGTTTTGGCGCCCAGTAAATTTGGTTTTCTTTGGTGTTTCAGAAATTACCAGGGAAAAATTACCAACTAGGACCCTAGGTGAACTGTCAATCCAGAGGCGTTCGTAACTGTTCGTGTTCTTTAAGCCTATTGTTTGTACAATTAATTTAGCAGTGTTTACCAGAATTTCTAGAATTAATCTTTGAAAAAAAAATTGTTCATTTTAGAACTCCAAATATTCGACATTTTTCCCATAAGTTAAACGAATATTTTAAAGTTATGTTACGAATGTTAAATTTTGATTTATTGTAGATTTGTGTAAAAATGTCGTTTACACAAGAACAAGACGCATTTATTTTGATGGCATATTTTTGCAGTGGTATACGGAACGCAGAATGCAGATAGAACTTGGTTTTACTCTTTGCAATCTTGTATGGAACGATTTGTCGAAGCCTTCCTGCTGCTAATATACACCAGGAAAATTAGCGAAAATAAAAGAGAAACTCGAAAAAAGTCCTATCCGCGAGATTATTGTAAAATTGTCTAAAGGAACATAATACAAGACATTTCTCGTCTCGTGAGTCAACAATTTTTATTAGCTAACTTTTCTATTTAAACAAATAAGTGAGGAAAACAGTTTCTTCACTTTCACTCAGGGAAAACCATCAATTTTAGCGAAAGTGACTCACATACAGCTTATAGGGAGTAAAATTATCTACAAAATGAGACTTGTTAAATTAAAATCGGTTAATAAACAAAAAAATTATTGCAAAAAAAACAAGAAAGGTGCCCATTTTTTTATTTGTTTATAACTATCGCATTTATTGTTAAAATTTTATAAAACCTATGACAAGTTGAGGGTTTTGTCATACTTTAAAAGTGTGCCAAAAGTGGGCGCTGTAGGTGCAA
>NW_019416457.1:458146-463343 GCF_000390285.2 Anoplophora glabripennis
TTTTGAGTGCATGAAAGGTAAATTTATGTTTGGAAAACGAAGATGGTGATTTTGAATATCTATTATTTTGATTGATATAATAAATTATTGTTTATTATTGTTTTTATGTTAGCATTGTAAGATAAATTAAGTTATATTTAAATATTGAAAAAAAAAAAAAATAAATAATAAAGCACTGAAACATTTTTGAGTTTTATTAACAATATTTTCATTGTCTCTGAATGAAAGTGAATTACAAAATAGCCTACATTTTTAAAATGAGAACCTCTCAATCAAAAAATCCTTTTTTAATATAGAATGGGATAGAAATTCAAAATATTTTGAAGAAGTATGATTATTTTGTAAGTAAAAATGTAAAAAAATAGTTATTTTCTATTGAAAAAAGAAACACATTTAGCAAATTAAAGTTCAATGTTTGTAAATAATTGTAATAATATATGTAATCCACTTAACTTATTTTCTGTCTTTAAGGAATTTTGTTAATCACTGACTCAATTGTAAGTTTGGTTGCCTAACAGTCGCGATCACGCGGGACTCGGACATTTATAAAGGAACTGTATTATATTTCTCACTGTTATTTCTGCACTTACTGTCTTTAAAGAATCTAAAACCTAAGAATAGTTTACTTAATTGGACACTACAGCAAAAGAAAATAATAACAGACTGTCATAAAAAAGATGGTCTGAGCCATGAACTACACCGGTATTCCCATAGTATTTTAACTCGCCGAATTCGAATCTAAAGTCACAGTTGCTAGATCAGTTCGTGTTTTGACCATAACATGAAGATACTCTGCAGAAAGCGGTTTTCGAGGCATCAAATCGACTTCAGTAGTCAGTAATTGAAAAAACATTGGAACTGATCTCACCCTACCATAACCTCATAACACAATAATTACATAACACCACAACGACGTAACCTATTATTTTATCTAAAAAATTCACGATCATTGTACATGATTGTTGTACAGTCGAGGAACTACTATTACGTTTTTTTTTAGACAGACAAACCCCGGTTACGGGATTATGTAGTTTCGGATATGAGATTCATGTTACGCTGTTATAAAGTCATGGGGTTATGAAGCTGCAGGATTACGGGTTTATGGAGCAATGAATCATGAATTCCAATGTTTTCCAATCGCTGACTTAAGTCACTTGGAAATCTCGGAAACTGCTATCTAGGGGAGTGTATTGATGTTGGGGTAAATACTCGAACTGATCCGAGATTTGTCACCTTAGAATCGGATTCATGGGTTAAAACATTACAGGATACACTGGTCTAGTGTCCACAGACAAACCCATTTTCTTGTGACGAGGTGCAATTAGTTATTTATTTTATAATGGAGTATTTTTTGGAATCCAAGCAATTTGTGTACTAGATGATGATTCTACCAAAAAACTTCCATATAAAAACAAATCAGTTGAAGACATAGTTAAGGTTGATGCATAATTTATATATCCATCAAAATATGAAAAAGAAATGGGCCAAATAAAATAACGTGCTAGAAAATGAAAATCACTTGAGATCACCCCATATACAACTAAAAAAAGAGTAAACATCGGTGTGAAGGTTAAGGGGCCTTATATCCGTACTGTCAATATCACTTTCACTTCAAAATGGGACGAAAATAATTCAAGTAACATGATCAGAGAAATAAATATAGAACTAAAACAAGGCAGAATTCCAATGGATGACATAAAAGTAAGGGGTGAAATACACTTTTCCATCATACGATGGATCATAAACTACATTACATTACTTACATGAAATTTAAATTGAAATTATGATAAAGCCTAATGAGAAAATTATTTAGTAGAGGAGTTTTAATTTATATCGTAGACTAAACGTACAAAAAGTGTAACTAAGTGAAAGTGTTCCCCTTAAAATTATTCCCTTCTGGACTATTAGAATCTCGAAATGCCGTTATTAAAGGCGGTATTCCTTAGAGATCGTTCTTAATAATCAAGAAAAGCTTAATTTTACTTACAGAAATAGATCTAAATTAAGATTCTAGAATGTCGAGGGTTTTCCCCCATACAATTTTTATCTCTGTAAGGAGAACTAAAGTATTTTAAAAATGCAACTAAATGATTTATAAAAATATGTCGGTTAGAAAGTATAGAGTATGTTCTTTAATTATGCATTGCTTATTTGACACATTACTTGACTTACCGAAATATTTGAAAAATAAAATAAAAAATTTACAACTTTATTGTTTGTTGAAATATGTTTGTGAAATTTGGTGAATATAATATGTAGTTATATTGTTGAGCGAGATTCTCACTCAACGGTTGTATATAGAGCTGTGCCCTTCTTATCTGCCTCAGTTAAGGTTTTTAGATATAATTATTTGTAATTTTAATTAATTAAACAAGTAAACAATTTTAAAATTTGTTAAGATTTGTTATTACGATAATAAATTAAAAATATACTTCAATTTTTCTGTCTTAATCAATTTTAAAATCAATTTACTTTAATCAATTTTAAAATGTACAAGAGGATACATATAAAAGAACTCTACTAGTTGAAATTTTCGTAAACAGGTAAAATTATAGACATTCCGGGGAATGACATTCTTAAAAATTGAAAATGATTGTCAAAATATTTATCATGAAATGACCCATTATTCAAATTAATAAAAAAGTAAGTAAATAATGCACTGATTTGCAGTAATTCAAAACAGAATTAGAAAGTTCACAGGGAAAGAATTGAATTACAGACTTTACTACGTCGCGGCGTCGTACAAATTTTACAAAGATTCAAAGTAGGTAAGCAAACCACAAAAAAAAATATATTTGAATTCTAAATAAAATAGAATTTCAAATGTATTGAAATCCATGAATTTTTATGCGGATTATTTCGAATCCGGCGAGGTATTTTATGTTTTACAGAAAAATGCGAAGGGTAACCTTTATGCGTCTACTTAGTTTTTGAGAAGAAGCACAAGTTTTTTTTCTCTCAATTTAATAGCAGACAGTATTTTTATCACATAATTTAAATCTATTGATGCCCAACGAAGCAAATAGTTGAATTGAATGAGTATTTTATTTATTTTTATACTGGAAACTTGTACTAGGTAAATCCATAATATATTTGTTCGAAGGTAGGTATAATGAGTATACATTTCAGCCATATGGAATAGGTACATTCATTATTTAAAAAATGGACGACTGGAAATAATCCTAAAACACGTCAATTTTAAATTTTGAAAGACCATCTTGTGATATATGTTTGAGAGCCGCTACGTCACAAGATTTCTTTAAATACAAAAAGGGGTCGTGAGACATCTCGTTTGAAAGGTCTCCTAATCGTCTATCCAACACTATAATTATTTGAATATTTATTTCTACAGGGTCAACTAAAATTATGTATTTATTTAAGTAGGACAAAATTACAACAAATGTTCATTCATTGAAGTAACGTTAAAGACCGCTACTGGAAATGAAACATCGTAGTGTTTTCTACTATTTTTATTGATTCGGAAAAAAAAATACATTGACTGATAAAAGTACTACATTCTAAATCACTTTCCTGTCACATTTACAATTATTTGTCTAGTTCAATTTGACAGGCGTGAAATAGTCATAAAATATTTAAATCGGTATAATTTAGTAAAAAGCTTACAGAAATCGAACGAATCCATATTTTAATCATGATTATATAAATCAATTCCTGAGGCCAAAAATTGACGTAGTACTTGCGTTTCAAGAAAATTGTCATACTAGCTCGAGACAAATCGCACTGGATAATAACAATTGATACCGTTCGGTGGTAACGTTTATACTCCTCCACAGTTGTTGGAGTATTAAAAAAGAAAAAGTGGCATCCGTACAAAATACATCTGATCCAAGAGCTGTTAGAAGATGACTTTGATAGAAGAATCGAATTCTGCCAAACCATTATGGAACGATCTAACAGAGATCGGAGCTTCATAAAAAAAGGTACTTTCAGATGAAACTATTCTTATGCTCAACGGCCACGTAAACCGCCAGACGTATTGATACTGGGCAAGTGAAAACCCACATTGAATGGACGTTTGGGCCGGAATTATAAACAACTAGATTACAGGGTCATACTTTTTTTTGAAGAGAACTTAACTGGTCTTCGATATCTAGAATTTCTGCAGGGTTATCTGTTGCCACAACTGAATAATCTATTTCCAAATAGAAATAATTTGTGGTTCCAGCAAGATGGGGCTCCTTCACACTAGACTGTTGATGTACGAACTTACAACGTTTTGCGTGGTAGGTGGATAGGCAGGAGAGGATCAATCGAATGACCACCATATCTCCAGATCGGACTCCACTAGACTTCTTTTTATAGGGATACTTGAAGACTAATGTTTATCAAAGTCGACCAAATAGTCTAGAAGAGTTTCTCATTTGCATCATTGCTGAAGGTCAACAGTTTGACATTTATTGTAATTTCATTCTATTTAAGTAAATACATAAGTTTGGTTGGCCCTGTAGAAATAAATGGATATAATAGACAAAATAAGCAGTATTAGAACAGTTTAGAGAACTTTTGCAAAATCTGAAATTGGTGTTTCCGAAAAGAGCAAGGCTTAACAATGTGAAAATAAAGAACGTCCATATGAACGTCTCTACAAATACAACAGCCTCATACTGCTGCCATTAGCACCTCATACAAAAGTGTAGTTATCAGGTAGGTACTGTTCATGTCTCTCTTCTGACGACATTCCAGAATGAATCCAATCGCATTCCAGAAATGGATGTACAATCTTTCTGAAACATGGAAGCACAGACAATATAGCGTATCGCTACAGACTGCTACATAAATGCTGGAAATTGGCAACCCGAAATGGAAGCAGGGTCTCCTTAGCCGGCTTCCAGCTATAAAATCTATCGTGGTAACTCTTCTACTTGCTAATAGGCGGCAGTTCCAGCAGTGGCTTTGTTGCCAAATAATAACTGCTAAATAAATTTAATACTTTCAATTATGTAATTAAAGACATATGGAACTTATCTTGTGTTTGGAAATCACATTTGCCTTAAATGTTAAATAAAATAAATCAAGTTAGAATTAAAACTATGAATTTACCTAATTAATTATTTATTTTATATCACCTTGGAATGGGAAAATTCAAAAACTCGAAATTAATGTTTTTAGATTTGTGCGTCGACTTCCAATATGGTACGATATTAACATCTATGTTTAAAAAAATTGCATTATACAG
>NW_019416457.1:464850-466537 GCF_000390285.2 Anoplophora glabripennis
ACAAGTCCTCGGTAGTATAGTGGTAAGTATCCCCGCCTGTCACGCGGGAGACCGGGGTTCGATTCCCCGCCGGGGAGGATTTTTTTTTTTATAATATATCATATATTTTATTCAAAAATTACTTAACTTCGACTAAAAACTATTAAAAAAGTTAAAAAAAGAAAGAAAAGCCAACATTTTTTTTACATTTATCCTTACTCTATACGAAGAAATATACTGTTTTAAAAGGTGCTATGAAAATGGTGGTTGCTATTTAAGAAATTAATAAATGATGCCGTATCTATGTCGAAAGAAACTAGATACCAGAATAAATAAAATTGCAGTATGTAATAAAAAGATACATGATATTCTGAAAGAAGATACTACATAAAAAGATCGCTATACATATATGATATTTTTAAAACAAGACGCCAGCTGAAACAAAATATAGGAAATGTCACTTTAAACAATATGTTTCATAGATCCGAATACACTTATTATTAGTAAAATAGTTACGGTTTATTGTTGTTTGTTACAATTAGTATTCACGAAAATTCATAACGAAAAAAAAAAATGGAAAACATTTTCCTTCTGATAAATTCAAATATAAATCTGATACCGATGTGGAAATAAATAATAGGCGTAAAATGAAGAAAAAATGTAAATTAATAATATAAGCATAAGTTTCATAAACTCGATCGTAAATATTTCTGAAGATAAACGGAGTGCTCTAAATAAAGCCCTTCGTTCTACAGTTCCATATTTATTTTAGCAAAAAAAAACAAAAATAACAGTTCACCAACTTTGTATTCTTAAGTTCAAAATCGATAAGTGGGAGTGCATTACCTATTATAGGTTTTTAAAGTCTAAAATTCCGTACAGTCGTTTTTATTAGCTTTGTTCCTAGTAGAATCCAAAACAGTTTCCAACAGTCAGACGCATGCGCATCTGGATATAATGCTTACATAAGGTTCAAAATTCATTGTTTTGAATCAAATGCGATTGCGTCGGACTGTAGGAAACTAATTCTAATGCACTTGGAACAAAGTTATTAACTATCTGTTAATTAATTAATTTGACTACTTGTTTTGAGCTTTATATTATGCACCCCATCCTCAGGTTATTTTAAGGTTACAACATAAATATTAAATTTTTATTATACATTATCTCAAAAATTCTTGATGCAAGCAATTATTAAATACGTACATAGGTATAGCAAATGAGTTCTGATTTTTTAATTTTAGAACAGACATGTTCATTAAAATTAAAATACACTTTCCTTAAAAACTTGAATGTAAAAAAAACAATACAGTATTATTTAATTTAAAAAGTATTTATAATAACATAGTATTTTTTGTAATTATTATGTATTAAATAAACGAAATAAAAGAGGACTTAAAATTTAAAAATAAAAAATCATTTGCTAATAATTATACATGGTGTCTCATAATTAGCTGCCAACCCTGAACAGGCCGATTCTACGATCAAAACTAAGTAAAAAAGTTCATATGAACATGGGTCCGGAAATGCTTCCTAAGGGCACAGGGACCCATTGAAGAGGGAGGAATGGAAATCATTTTTTTGCAATATCTCTCAATCGCGTTGTGATAAATGAATGAGATTTGGTATACACAGCTAAATTTTGATGAGCAATTTGATGGACTAATCCATTTATTTCCACAAGGTCCATTGGGGTGGGTACGGGGGG
>NW_019416457.1:467142-533118 GCF_000390285.2 Anoplophora glabripennis
TTTTTAAAGAAGCGTCTTTCCAAGAACTTTTAAAACCTGGTTTAAAAAATTTGATTTGATTGAATATTCACAAAGTTATTCTAATTGTTTATAAGTACAAAAATTCGACCAATGTTTAAACAAGCGCCAGAGCTCTCCTAATTAACGGATTCAAATTTTTCAAAAAAATTTTGAAAGCTTGAAAGCCCTTCTATACGTGACTAAATTTTTTAGTATCTAAGGGCCTTGGTTTCTGCTGTGCAATATTTTGAAAATTTGCAAATTTTTTTTCAAAATTTGGATTGCAAAATTATTATGCAAAATCTATGGAACCGATCTTGATGAAATTTGGTGTGAAGATTCTACATAACATGAAGTTTTCTTGAGCCAAGTATAAAGGTCCTATACCCAATTTATATACCCCAAAAAATTCCCTAAAAAGTATTGTTTTTAACCCCATTTTTGTAATTTTTTCGATTTTTACCATAACAATCATGATTCATTCGATTTATAACTAGTCATGTTTTGTAAAAAAATTAATTACAAACATTTTTTTCCCTTTTCTATTTTCGCCTATAATAAACTCTTGAAAAGATACATAATTAAATAGGAAGAAAAACGATGACATTTTTCTAATTTTTTTAACATATTATGCCGTCAAAAGTTAAGCCCACGTTTTTTTTATGCGTATAGAAAAATTTTAATTTCTAGTGAAAAAGCCAAAAGTCTCCGTGGATATACGATTCACCCAAACCAAAACAGATATCGCCTGGTCTATAAGTCATTTTATATATTTCAGAACGGGTATAAAATAACAAATAAATATACATTTTTTTGCAAAATTACTTTTAATATTAGCATTCGAGCCATCCTGATATTGCTGTAGTTTAAATTTGATTATCGATTTCGGCTGCCACAAAACACACACTCCAAAATTGTGAGTAAAGTCACATCAAACTTTAATTGAATGCACGCTGCAAAGCTATAAACTCATTGGCGAGATTAAAAGTACGTTTTTAACTGCACAAATCAGAAGAATGGCTATGTCCTGTTCGGCCGTTTATAAATTTTTATTCACGTTATATTATCGCATGGCCCCATAATACTCAGAGATAGTATTTTTTTAATTACTGGGCAGCTACCATATTAAACTTCAGTTTTTCTTCATCTTCATAGTCGGAACACTTTTATAAATAGGTACTTAAGGAAATATAATTCGCGTGTTTTACTGTTTGTTGGCTTTTCTTCGTCCAAAACGCATTGTGCGAGGATCCGAAAATACTAAGCTGGAATCCATCTTGCCAGAGAAATTTTATCTATCATCACCATCAGATGAAAATCTTATATACAGGATAATCGATATATCTTGGGAAAAGCTTCTTTAAAAAATTATGAACTAGCAATTTTGGTGGTGAGGTGAAACAGCTGGTTCAGCTTCAGGGCACTAAATTAAATAAGTATTATTCAAGTATTCATGTTACATATTTTGTTTGAAATATAGATTTATTTACGAGGATTTTCTCAATAATTTTTTGCTTCTTGAAAGATTTGAATACCTTGCATCTTGAAAACAATGCGTTTCCTGGCACATGTTATAAGATTTTTTTAATTAATTTGTGACGTGGAATCCGCCATTCAAATTTGGCCTGGTAATTTAGTGTCACTATATAGAAAACGCCTGATTATTATTTATGAATGGCACTGAGAAAATTAACATTATATATGGTACATTCGATTTTGTAAACTAGAGTCGTTTCAGTTTTTAGCACAACTTAGAGAATTAAATTCATTTCACAACAAATACAAGACAAAGACGATAGACACAGACTACAAACTTTTTACATTAACTCAGGCTTTTTAAACTTAATGTGATTTAACGGATGGGTCACATAAAATTGTCTTGTAAGTTTCAGAGTGCATAGATTTATACGAATACATTTCATTTGTAATGAAGTCGTGAAGATTAGTCGTTTATAAAAAGTCCTTTATAGTCGGGGCTTATAAAATTCTATATTCAAAGTTTATTTTAGAAAGTTCATTAGAATAGTTTTGTAAATATTTACATTTTCATAGTGGCGGTGCGGTAGCTTTGGCAAATATTAGCAAAAAATTCGTAGTAATATGTTTTTCAATTAATTTTTATTGACAGGCCAAAATGAAAGCTATGTTAATGCGTATATCCATTTCTAAAAATGTATTTTGCTCTGGAATTGACAAATCGGCTTAGACATATAAAGAGTGTTGCGTATAAGAACCGATACATTGTGCAAAACCATACTTATCGTATAAACTTCAACGTCATCTGTTAGGAGGGTGTTGTATAATAATGAAAACGTAATATTGACGGTTGGTAGAAGTGAGCGCAAAAACAAACGCTTAGGTGGGGAATTCTGGAAGGAAGCCTAGTTAGTTGAAGTGAGAACAGTGTGGAGATGGGTAGAAAGACGATCGGCGGGCAGTGAGACAAAATAGTGAAAAATAAGTGTTTAACCCGTATTAATTAGCAGGTAATATTCCTTTAAGTACTTTGTTGTTAATTATTCTATGTAATCTTATGATTGTGATGGTTATAGATGTTTAATGATAATAATTCTTTGTACGTTTATCCGCCATTGCTTTATGCTCAAGGGCATATATTTTTCTAAGGGAAAATTGTTACAGTTATTATTGGCGATTGCTCATTACTTATTACATGTTAAAATATGTATATATTGTCGTGACTGCCCAGATATTGCAATAACAACTCCTTTGTTTCACATTTAACTTGTTTTATCATGATTACGTTGTTCGAAAAACAAGTAATAAAGCATTTCTTGTTCTCACTTTATGTCATACGCATAAGAGCCCTGTTGAATTTACTAACATTTTCGCCCGTGAGGAATGAATCTGTAAAAAGAATAATTAAATACAAAAAAAGAATTGCTAAAACAGATCTTCCGAAATCTCAACTCATAGCTGGATTGCCTCCCGTATGGGACTCCAGTACCTTCCGGCCCTGCCGGCTAACTAACACCAAACCTCTTCAGTTTTACTTGGAAGTGTGTATGTCTAATTCGAGTGAGGTGACATTTAGTGAGACATTAAATAAGTCGGGTGTTATTTATCATTAGCAAAGGATCTTAATTTATGCCTTTGGTTAGCGGTTGTTTTGTATTTATATTTGGGTGGTAAGAGCAACGATCGTGGGTTTCTCTGCCATGCTCTTTCCCCACAGGAGCTCTAGGTGAGCCTGGCACTCTCATTTTATGTTAAATGGTTGTTAATGTTTTTGTTGTTCTTTCTATTTGTCACATGTTTAATTTGAAGACTGTTGTACGTAAATAATAAAGTTAGGTGTATTTACTCTGCTTTTGTTTTATAAAATTAAACAATACTTCCCCCCTTTAAAGTTAGTAGCCAGCGCCTTTCGGTCAATTAAAAAAATAGATACATATAACGTAGGTATTCCTTATGACGATCACATATTTTTGGCCACAACTACGTTTATATTTATTTTTTTCGATCGAACCCGGGGTTGTTATACAACAACATTGCGGGGGTATGTAGGGAAATCCAAAATATGGTGATTTAACGCAACTTAGCTTTATACTAAACTGCAACCCTAAGAAGTTCTAGGCCCTGGAAGTAGAGTTTCAAATTTCGAAAAAAAAGTCAATTTCTCAATTATACTTATAACTTCAAGTTCAATTGAAGCACTTTAAATTGTTGATAAGGGATGACGCACCATTAAAATGTGACAGAATGTTTAACCCGTTGGCAGACAAAACTTTTCATACTCTTGTTAGTTTTCAAAAAACTTTGTCGTTTTCAACAAAAACACGAATAACTAATAATATGTATTGTAGCTGTCTTATTTAAAATCATCGAAAATTAACTTCTACAACCCAGGAGTGCAACTTAGTATAAAAGTTAGTTGCGTTAAATCACCAGATTTTGGGTACCCCTACATGCCTTTGCTCTGTGTCGGTTCTTATGCGAAACACCTTGTATATCCTATACAAAGATTATTTGGGGGATTATCTTATCAAGGGGCTAAAACTATAAATGGTGCTCTGAAAATACATTATCTCTGAATTTCTCGAAGTGCAATTTTATGTGTTTCACGAGAAAAACAAACACTATTACTTTTAATTATGAAATTGATAGTAAGCCCATTAGGAAATGTAGTATTTTTAAAGACCTCGGGATAACCTTTGATAGTAAACTTAGTTTTGTCGAACATTTAACAATACACAACGTGAGGCTTATAAAAATATCGGCTTTGTTCTAAGAAACTGAAGACAGTTTTCTGAAACTTATACTACTTCGCTGCTGTTCAACGCATTCGTTTCGCCAAAACTGGAATATGGTCACTGATATGGTGCCCCTCACATGAAATCCATATTAAAAAGTTAGGGGACATTCAACGTAAATATGTTAAATACCTATGGTTCAAAATGGATAACATATATCTACCTTAAGGGGTACCACAAAACACTTTACCAAGTCGGTTCCATCTGAATGACTTAAGTAAACGACGCATGTGTCATTGGTCACGGTTCATAAAATTGTAACCAGAAAAATAGATTGCCCAGACTTGCTAGCTGCATTTTTTTTCACAATTATCATTCTGCCACCTGTTTCTCAAGACTTTTTTATTTTCCCACCCCTAAAACCAACCTGTTGAAATATTCACCTCTGTACGTAATGGATCTTAATTATCGTCAGACGCAAAATTCTGGGGATATTTTCCATGATACTATTAGATTTATCAAATAAAAAGTCTTTACAAATTAGTAAATTATGTTATTTATACTTGTGTAGGTACTACTTATGTATTTGTTTTTCTCTTATACGTTTGTAATATTATCTGCAATTCATTTGTTTTATACTTATATATACATTTCTGTCTTTCTTTCTACTAATGTTATATTTAAGTGTTTTTATATATTTTTTTTACTAAATCTTAAATGATATTGCCACTCATTAATTGGCTTAGGCTGTCAAGTGGTGTATGCTAAATAAATAAATAAAACCTGACCAGAAAATTAAATTCAGGACTTCAAAAAATTGCAAGCAATAATGCTTGCTGGTGTAATAGACATTTTGTTGACGAGAGTTAAAATCTTGTAAAGTGCAAAAAGAAAATTAGGAGTCCGCAATAATTTTATTGAATGGTAAAATCATCTCCAGACATTATACTTTGAATTTAATTTATTAATTACTTATACAGGGTGGACCAAAAGTACCGGAATAGCACTCTATCTGGGAATATTCAAGGGGTAGGGTGCAAGTAAAGCACTAGTTTAGGATTTTTCTCTGGCTATCCGATGGTGATCTTGAACTTGACGTGGACCTTCAAGGGCATATCAAGGTCACGAGACCTTTTTTAAATGGGACTCCATAATACTGACCCCGGGAAGAGCGAGCGGAAAATTTTACGTTCAGATATGACTTTGAAATGACTATGAAGGTCAAGATCGAGGTCAAATTGGTAATGTTCTCCACAATAATAGTTCTAGAATTCTTGACGGGCAGTAAACCGGTGACCTTGGATTTGACCCTTGCCCCGACTTCAAATTCCTTATCCTCCGGTCATTTCAAGGTCAAGTACAACCACGGTCGGTCGGTTATTAGAGGTTACTAAAGGCAACAGTTGGTCACTGTTGGTCATTAGTGATAACCAAAGGTAAAAGCCGGTAATTGAAGATCAACAGTGGTAACCGAGGGTAATAGACGATCTTGGGTGGACAATAGTAGTCATCGAGAGTAACAGAATAATGAACTTGACTTTGTTTTTTTATTGTATATAACCGAACCTGTTTGTTCAAATTTGGCAATTAATCTTTTCAAAGTTGTTTTATTTGGAGCGTTTCTTCTACCGAAAATTCCACGTAATTACGCACAGTCTCAGCTACTACACGCACATGTAATGAATTTTCACAATTTTCACTCGCTCAATCAACTGCGTTTCTTTTGACAAACTGTAAAATACAGCTGTCGTCTCGGAAGCATTACTACAATAAGATTTTATAAATATAGATTTACTGAATAGTTATACTTAGATACCCGATATTAATAATAAACTTCAGAATATTCAGTGCTCTACTCAATTTATTTAAATTAAGTCCACCTCTCTAATCACTCCAAATGTTTAACACATTAAACTTAGACGTATCTGTATACTGTAACTTTGGGACATTGTCAGCAGAGTACAATTCGGGTTATAACGATTGTAAATCGCACGAAATTTGCAGCCTTCTTGAATCGTCAATTAGCTTATTCAGCTAGCTCTCTAATGGTAATCCAAATAATTTGAAACTGCCTATACATATAGAAACTTGTCTCGAGGTATTGCATATTGTGTTCAACTATGTATGTCATCACCAGGCACGTCAAACACCCAAATTTATGATATGCACTACAATTTTTCTTCAATTATTATGCACGCTTAGAATCACGAACCTATAGTGATATAAAGAATCATGAGAAGAGAGGTATCTATTTTGAATTTTGTTTGACTTTCTTATAATAATAATATTTCGGGCTATGAATAGTTATTCAAACCTTAAGGTACGTATACATCCGCGCGCATTCGTTGCTTAAAGCTGTTTTACATTGACAATTGATTAATTAATTGATGAAGTCGCTTCATCAAGAAATTGGACAAGTGTAATGCACCAAATCAGCTGCCAAATAACTTCATCAATTTATTCATCAAGTTCTTGACGAATTAGAGCATGTTCTAATTTTAGTAAATTTCTTCGTGAAGTTCGGAAGTACCAACCCAACAGATTTCCAGCCTCAGATCAGTAATGAGGTTATGTTATTGGAATATGTAAATAATTGTGTGGCGTCGTGCTAGTTTTGCATTGTTTTTACTGATTTGTTATTTACAAAAACTACTATTTATATAATATGTGTCAGAACGGTACCGCTGTTGTATCACTACAATTATGAGTGGAAAGGTGACATTTTTGAATTTTATTTGCTTGTTTGATTCATTGGTAGAACTGATTCATACGTCAAAAAACTTGACAAAGTCTGTAGCAGTGTAAAACCACACTGTTTACCAATAAATTCGTGAATTAATTGATGAAGAACTTCGTCAATTTATTGATGAATAAATTGTCACTGAAAAACAGCTATTATATCTGTCGCGCGATAAAAATTACGCAGTTTTGGTGACGAGTGGTGCATCTTTGTTAATTGCAAGTTTGTGCAAAAAAAAGCAAACAACGACGTTGGTTTCACACCAACTTGTTTAAAAAAAAGCAATGGTACCGAGCTTATGATGGACTTCACAAGAAATAAGCGGTCAATATAAGAATTTTACTCGAATGTATACGCACCTTTATATGAAACAATTATATATATTATATTCGCATACTTTCTCAATTTTTTTAGGTTGACATTTTTTTTTCGAAAACGGGAATAAGGAAATATATCCTGATATATTTTTTGCGATGTCTTAAAAGATGTCTTCAATATGTCTTATTAATATTTGAAATTTTTACTTAGGATATATATCCTAAAAATTACATAGGCCGACAGAAAAAAATGTTTTTTACATAAATCCGATGTCAAAAAAGGGCACTCTGTCCTTCCAAGGCCAAAAAGCGCAACAATTCAGTTCTATTGAAAAATCTCAAGCGTGTAGTGTTTTTTAAGAATAACCTAACCTGACCTAACTAGTATAGTCTTTCCGAAGTCAGTTGGATATGTATAAAAAAACTAGCAATCAAATTCATAGGCGTCCCTAAAAAAGTTTTCTGCTAAAGGTAAAAAATTATAATAATTTAATCTATTATAGGTATGTTCATTTGACCAACAACATATTTTAATTATTTATGTCCTTAAACAGTTTTATTATATTGATGGTAAATTTCGTTTCGTTCTGTTTCAAAAGGTCTCCAAAACGCCATGTTGTAATAATATTAGTAAACCAAATATCCCTTTAATTTTTCCCCTTCGCAATTGTAATATGAATGATTAATAAAAGGGTGCCTATAATAAATTAAAATTATCCGAATCACACCAAATTCCGCATTACCGCACTGCACTGCTAAGCGACTTGTCGACAACTGAAATTTATGACGCAGTCGAGCAGAGCAACAGTGCGCATTGCTGTTTGCCCGCACGCTCATTCTTCAACTGGGCGTATACTTACATTTTTACCACCTGCACGACTTAGTTCGACCAGACCTGTATATGGGTATGGCTAAATAAATAAGGGAACAAGTTTTTTAAATATTTCAATGCTGAGTTGCTGCGTCAAAGACCGAACCTGGTACATACTGTCAACTTCTTGGTTCTTCAATTGATATCGGAAAGACTATATCAACCTAGGTTTGAGGCTGATCATAGAAGTAGTAAAACTTGGCAGGTCCCTTAAGAAGTGTTAAACCACTTCCAAAGGTTTGCTGCATGCATAGGTTGGCACTAGTTAGGTCAACTTAGACTATTCTAAAAAAAACACTACACACTTGAGATTTTTCAATAGAATTGAATTGTTCTTTTTTTGCATTTGGATGGTTAGAGTGCTCTTTTTTGACATCGGATTTATGTTGAGTGAATAAAGTAAATAGCAAAACACACTTTACACTTCATTTTTCAATATAATTGTGTTTTTGCCTTTTTTCGCCCTTTTTGCCCTAAAAAAGTCCGTCCGTCAAGTTTGGACATCAGACTCGTGCTGAGTAGCCAAAAATACGAAAAAATTAGTCATCTAGGATAAAATTGGGATAGAGTCGGTATTCTCCATATTTTCCAAAAGTAGGTATTGAGATAACTGCATATTCAATATAAACGAGACTTGTTTCTGCGAATCTAAACGATGGAAATTTTTTTGTTCAAATTTAGTTTCATCACATCAAAATCTATAAGAAATGATAGTTCTGATCTAAAAACCAAACAATACTTTTTTTGCGGCGTGAGTTATTTATGTTGGTAGGTACCTACCATTATTATTCAATTTATTTAATTTTTCAAAAAATATTGATCTCTAGACAATAGAAGAAAAAAGTTAATTTTGTTTATTTTCGATAATCAAATTAATTGTTTTCGAGAAAATCAAGTTTATTTATGAAATGCAAATGTAAAATTTAGATCGCATGTGCTTTGTAGATAGGTACTATAGTTGTTTTATCGCTTGAAAAGTTTCTGCAGAAATATTTAAAAATTAAAATAGATGGTATTGTGAAAATTTAAAAGTTTTTTCAAGATATAACAACTAAAATATAGAAATTTTTCGAAATTTTACGGTACTCTGTTTTTCTGCCTGCTACATTTCAGAAATCCCAATCAGACATGATCAGCAAAATGGACAACCCAACAATACACGTACTATCTAAAACTAGACTTGTATTTGCAATGAATGACGTCGTAGATGCTTATGTCAGTTTATACACCCTTGATCACGATCACGCATTAGAAGAAGTGGGCATAAATAAGCACATGATAAAAGCGTAGGCTTACCGGATAGGAACAGATCTTGTAGGGCTTGAACGGCTTGGCACAGAATAGCCCACGATTCGGGCTCTATGAGGCCCGAGGGACGAGCTGTCAGGAGATCTCCCAGAGACGGTCCCCCATGAAGGCGACTCTCACCGGTGGTCCTCGACCGTGACATACTGAAAAGGAGGGAATGCAATGAATTATTGTCTCATGTAAAATACGATTATGATCCAAATAGGCGAATAAGATAAAGGCATATAAAGGTTTGTTTTATAATAACATTGTTTTTACCTTCGCAGTTTCGTTCATCCACCGAAATAATCTTATCTTAAATATCATAGGATCAGTTTTTTTTTATATACATTTCGACATACCAATAAACATACATTTTTCAACAAAACGGCTACAATACAGCGTGTAACTTTGAGTGGAGGTGGTATTCATACAAAGGCTACATGTGGCCTTTAGAAACACTTAACGTAAGTTTGTTTTCTCAAATTTCGCCGTGAAAACTGATTTATTTTGTAACCTTTTTTTAGTCATTTACATATCTCGTTGCTGGACAAGCTAGTGTGTTAGTTCCTGCGCATGCACACTTGGACACTGCGGTATGCATTGTTGTCAAATAACTTAAAAGTAAATTTTACTAACAAGCAAGTTTCCATAACACCCATCATGAATGGGTTCGCCATAATTACCCAAAATGTAAACTAAAAATATGTCTAAATATAATTAATACAAAAACACATACCCAACATTTTGGACTTTGTTAAATAATTCAAAAAAATATCTTGTATTTTTGTTATTCCAACATTGACAAAGATACGCAAAAATATTTTACTGTTTTAACATTTTACTTAAGATGGTTTCTTCAGGTAGCCTTTTTCCAATGGAATTACTAAATATAAAAGCAACAAAATTATATATATATATATACATATATATATATAGGGTGTATGGTAAGTCGATGCATTCCTTGCAGGAGGTTATAGTACAAGTGATTAGTGATATATTACCTTAATATATCATATTCCGAAAACGCTTGTAAAATTTCATTAAAACATTCTGAGCGGTTTCCGCAATCTTTATAAATTTGCATTTTTTTATTAACTCTTTATCACCCTGTAAATCAGAAACTAAGCACTCTGTATAAAAAACATAAAACTTTTAGAAAAAAACTAAGTTTTGATATGACAGTATCAAAAGTGTTTAATACGACTTGATTAATGAGAATTGTTTTACTTTATCTAACCATTATTTGCTGATTTTACTAAATTTCTTTTTAAGAAGGGTATATTCGATTAGTTCTTGTAATATTACTGTTTCATAAAAGTATTAATCTAATAATAATTAAAAAAACATTTTTTTCTATAAATCCTCAATTAAACCAAATGAAGTTTGGATAAATATAGGTCTGTCTAAATATATTATATAATTAAGACAAAAACACATAGTGAAATTGATAAATAATGTAGTCATTTTTCTGTTCTAATACCAGCCTTGATAAAGACTAACGCACAAAAAAGCTGCTACAAAAAGATCTGTTTCTACAGATACGATTTTTTAGGAAAACAATTTTTGAGTTCATTTGAATTGGCTTAATATCTTTATAAAGAAAGTAAAAATACGACAGATAGCATATGTTATTTTAAAAAGAAATTTAGTAAAAGGGAAAACATTGGTTAGGCAAATAAAAAAAAACTATTTACATTAATCTAGTCAATACTTTTGACACTAACATTTTAAAATTTCATTTTTTCCTTCTTCATAGGCGAAGCGAATAAAATTTTTTAGATTGCTCATATTAAATACGACAAAAACTGATTTCTCGGAGTTGAATTGATAAAATTAGAAATTGGTGCAACAGTTCAAAACAGAATAAGAACTCTGAAATGAAATGCTACTTATTCAGTAAACATCCCTGGCAAAGGAAGATGTTGGATTTAAAGTTTAAGATTAAAGTGTAAAACTTATTTCACTACTTCATTAAATATTAAAATATTAAAATGGCTAATAGGACCTTTAACAATGCAACATCATTTCTATTAAGTGTCTCCAATTATTTATAAATATATGAATATATACGTATAAACTAAAAACTACGAGAATTTTCTGTTGAATAAAAATAAATAAATTCAGTAATAATTGAGCAATGATGAGCACTTTTATTTACGTAGTTTTTGTATTTATATAGGTATCTAAAGTTTATAATTGTATTTATATAAAGTTTATCAACATTGTATTATCTAAAATAACCTTTTAGAAAAGCTATCTAAGTTCAAAGATGGTACTGAACATTAAAATTCGAAAAGTTTCATGTCGAAGAATACAAAACTTATATGTATTTTATGTAGATTAAATAACTTTTTACGCGTCAGTTCCTTAGGTTACACTCAAATTCGCCTACCTTTCCAGTCCAAACCGAAAACTCGCCACGGTTGCAAAACTAATCGCCGTCGGCCGCGCAAATCAAAATAATTCTCAAATATTAGGCACTTCCGATCATATTCTACGACATGGCGCCCAACGTGGGGCTCGATTAGAACTCTCGATGTCTCCACCGAGGGCCCATGTCGATGTTATTAATCCAACCGATCATATTCCACGACAAAATATTCAAAATTTCCTCATATTGAATTTTGATTTATACTATTACTTTAAATACATTATCTGTAATGCATTTTAATAATTGTCTACCTATTTTGAAAATAGTAATGCTAATTATTATTATAATTAAATTCAATTTAAGGCTACGTACTTATTTTTCTCTATACTTATATGTACCACAGAATACATCTATACTGAAATGTATTGGACCACATGTACCTACTAATTTTATTACAGGCTTTATATGTGGTTGTAGGTAGTTACATAGGTCGGCATAAGGGTTTCGTATTCCTGTAGGCGACTTAAAATTAGTGCCCTAATTAAGAACCAGTTCGTCGTTAAATAACATAGCAAGCACAAAAACGATATTAGATATAACCTTTCTAATAATAGAAATCATTATTTTCACATGTAAAAAAAGAAATAATAGATATTTATTTGATAATAAACTATTTGTTAGCAGGAGTGCTGTTTCCCATAATTAATATACTTTTCCATAAATATTATGACAAATTCTATAGAGGGTGTCCGGTAAGTACCTCTTAATCTCTCGGGANATTCCCGATACCGACATCAACTATCCGGAGAGGCCAGAGGGAAACGAGATCCGACGTCGACAGCGGTAAATGGTACTTTTTATTGGAAATTTTGGCGGACGATTCACGAGCTGTCCGCCAAACGTATGGAGATCGGAGAAAAGCAAGCTAACGTCTACTTCCGGCGTTCGCAGTACTTCAGTGGGAGTACATGGTGCGAAGAAAGCGATATACAGCTAAATGTAACAAATCTTATTCTATGGTAAATAACTTGTATATGTTAATTGTGAACCTTTATTGTCTCTTAATTATGTTCAATATATACTTTTAACATATCTTCCACGGTTTGATTGAAAAAACCCTGTCATCAAACTCAAGACCTTTTGCTGCCATTCCTCGACGCGGATATTTTTAGTGCCTAGCAACCACTACTCGCTTCACGAGACATACTACCCGAGGTAGCCTAGCCTGTGGTGAAGACCCTGTTCGATAGCCCCCTGCATCGAAACAGTGGTAAATTCCAGGATCCTTTTGAGACATGCGATACCGTCCGAGACTGACCACCTCCGACGAAGATCCTGTGCGATAGCCTCCTGCATCGACACAGTTATACCCAGGCTCCTCCAGAGACCTGCGTACCGCCTGAGGTGGCCCAACCTGAGGCGAAGATCCTGTTCGATAGCCCCCTGCATCGAACAGCGATACATTTCAGGCTCCTCCAGAGACCTGCATACCGTTCGAGGCTGAGAACCTCCGACGAAGACCTTGACTCCGATTGTGCCGGCTCCATCGAGAGATCCGCACCTGGGTACAGGGTACACACATAGGCTCCTACTCCATCATTCAGACTCTATTGAGATCTGCAAATCCGAGGCAACCTTCGTCGTCAAACCTCTAGGCGGTCACTCGTCGAGGCAACCTTCCTCGTCAAACCCCTACGAGGCATTTTCTTTGTAACCCATGGGCACAAAGTTATAGTACGCACGTTATTGTGGCGGCGTACTTCCAAATTTATCAGAAGTTGTCCTTGCTTCTAGGGCTCCCTCGAGAGACCCACATTTAAAGTAGAGTCAGTATTCTACAAGACTACTACAAGACTTTCGGAGCAAAAGAGCTTGCTCTGACATTGTCGTACGGGGTAAGATGTATCCCTGCGACGCGACTTCGATATCCAGTGCTACGAGGATTGGTGTCCTCGAAGGTACGACAAATAAATCAGATCGTGACAATATGATCAAGACTGAGCTGGACGAGACCTCGTCCCCACCCGAAGAGACCAGCGGTTACACGGACTGCCCTCACGCCTGTTTGCCGGTGAAAGATCTCCCGACACTCCGGGTGAAAGAGGAAATGGCCTCCTTCCCCAACGCTATCTCGATGTTGCGTGAAGAGTCTGAGGGACCGAAGGTGGTAGTTCGCGGAAGTACGCGGCACGGCGCTGCCACAGCGCCGTACGCGTTGAGGTCCGCTGCTACGCGGGTTACTGATACCACCTCGACCACCCCTCACGACGCACTCACCGAGTAGCACGGGTGCCATGGCAAGCGAAAACCCCTTAGCCGACTATGTCGTAGGTGACGTAGCCGGCTCTTTCTATCAAAGCAATTCTGGTACATCGCCCGTCCACTCTCATGATTTCCCCCGAACATTCGATCACCGTGGTCCCTATTTAGGAAGTCTAACCCGACACGGCGCTTAACGTGGGGCTCGGCATTCTTCGTCGAGATCTCCAACACGAGCTCATGTCCTAGACACCACGTCTGTAGGTCATATCCACCACAGACCACAATCACTTGAGAATCTACTGCGACCTGGCGTCCCTAGTGACGATCCATTTGAACTCCGTGCGTCTCTATCGCGGACCCAGGTCAAGAGAACCAATATCCCAGATCATCAGGTACGACATGGCGTCCAACGTGGGGCTCCCGATCTCACCACCGCGGACCCATGTCGATCAACGTATTGGTCATATTCCGCGACATGGCGCTCGACGTGGGGCTCGAAGTCCTGTTTCGACGTTTTCGCGGCGAGCCCACGTTGCCGAATCTCCCAATAATTCTCAAATATTAGGCACTTCCGACCATATTCTACGACATGGCGCCCAAGGTGGGGCTCGATTAGAACTCCCGATATCTCCACCGAGGGCCCATGTCGATGTTATTAATCCAACCGATCATATTCCACGACAAAATATTCAAAATTTCCTCATATTGAATTTTGATTTATACTATTACTTTAAATACATTATCTGTAATGCATTTTAATAATTTTCTACCTATTTTGAAAATAGTAATGCTAATTATTATTATAATTAAATTCAATTTAAGGCTACGTACTTATTCTTCTCTATACTTATATGTACCACAGAATACATCTATACTGAAATGTATTGGACCACATGTACCTATTAATTTTATTACAGGCTTTATATGTGGTTGTAGATAGTTACATAGGTCGGCATAAGGGTTTCGTATTCCTGTAGGCGACTTAAAATTAGTGCCCTAATTAAGAACCAGTTCGTCGTTAAATAACATAGCAAGCACAAAAACGATATTAGATATAACCTTTCTAATAATAGAAATCATTATTTTCACATGTAAAAAAAGAAATAATAGATATTTATTTGATAATAAACTATTTGTTAGCAGGAGTGCTGTTTCCCATAATTAATATACTTTTCCATAAATATTATGACAAATTCTATAGAGGGTGTCCGGTAAGTACCTCTTAATCTCTCGGGAGTGTATAGGGGAGGTCAAAATAAAACTAGTCCTTCCTATAATTTTTTTTCCTAATGTGCCCCCTAACGGAGTTATGGGGGGTCAAAGGGGTACCTAGAAATTAACGTTTAGGGTTATAACTTTGAAACCACCCTGTAAATTTTAATAAAATTTTCGTACGTTGTATTACACATGGAGCTCTACGATTTGATGCTAAAATCAACTTTTTGCTATTATCAGGTGTCCAGAAACGGACTGGCCCTATCACAATTTTTCTCAAAATTTTGACAGAAGTAATTTTATCAAACTGAAAATATTATTATTAGATACTCTGAAGGTTTTTCTTTAAAAATGGTACTCTTTATTTATTTCGAAAAAATGAACGGTTTGCGAGATAAATCGGTTTTGAAAAAAATTGGTAACAAATACAACAACAATTAAAATTTATTTTTTTACAATAAAATCATTCCCGCTAGTGCCAGCCTACAGATTCACCATAAACATTTACTGGTGGTGAATTAAGGGAATGAATAATGCCGTTTCTTGTAAAATCAACATCTATGACCAAAATACATCTACAAATTATTATTGCTCTTGTCTCCATGGAGTTCTTTTCTATTGTTTTCGTTGTTAGACCCTGTTGATTTTAAAGTACTTGTCAAAGGCGCGTGACAGAATAAAAATTCAATTTTATTGTGGTATTCGTTTTAAGCCGTTAGAAATAACATTTAAAAATGGAAGAATATTCCTGTGCAGAATATGCTGATATGCACCTAATTTATGGGGAAGCATTATGCAACTCCGTGGAGGCAAGAAGACTTTATGAGGAAAGGTTTCCGGGTCGACATTTGCCGAGTCCAAAAACTTTTGAAAGAGTTGATCGTAGTTTAAGAGAAACAGGTAAAAAAAAATAGTGAAAAACGTTAGTGAAACTAATTTCTTCCGAATCCTTTATTTAGGAAGCTTTTTGCCACGCCGTGGTGGAGCAGGAGCCCCGAGGAGAGTACGAGACCCTCATGTAGAGGAACAAATATTGGAAGACGTTGCTAATAATCCTTCAAATAGCATAAGGAAGCTTGCGGCGCAAAACAATGTTACAAAATGGGCTGTACATGAAACTCTGAAAGAACAATTGCTTTACCCGTACCACATCCAAAAAGTACATGCTATGTCTCCAGATGATTATCCAAAAAGACTTCAATACGCCAATTGGTTTTTACAGCATCATATTCGGAATCATAATTTTGGTACATCTATTTTGTTCACCGATGAAGCAGGTTTTACAAGAGACGGCATAATTAATTCGCATAATCTACATGTCTGGGATGAAGAAAACCCTCACGCTTTAGTTCAAACTCGCTACCAACAAAGGTTTATGGTGAATGTGTGGGCTGGCATTATCGGGAATCATTTGATTGGTCCATTTATTCTGGAGCAAAGACTTAATGGTGCTCTTTATTTGCAATTTTTAGAGGAAAATCTAAATATTTTGTTAGAAGAAGTGCCCCTTCAAATAAGAACTGAAATGTGGTACATGCATGACGGTGCACCACCCCACTTTGATCGTTTAGTACGTCAACATCTGACGAATGTTTTTGGTGATCGATGGATAGGTCGAGGCGGACCTGTATTATGGCCACCTAGGTCGCCCGACCTAAACCCATTAGACTTTTTTCTGTGGGGTCATTTAAAAAATAACGTTTATTCAACACCCGTAAATAGTAGAGAGGAACTTCTGCTGAGGCTAACACAGAACTGTGACCATCTCCGCAATAATCACGGAATATTATTTCAAGTGCACCGGGAAAACATTCGTAGGATTAGAAAGTGCATTGAAGTACGGGGTGCTCATTTTGAACATCTACCGAAGTAACATTTAGGTACCTTTGTTCATTGTTGAATGTTCTTTGTTGCATGTCTTGTAAGTAAGTTATTTTTCAAATGTTATTTTTAATTGGTCACTACTTGCTCATAAAGTATAGCCAACCCGTTCAAAGATTTCTGGACTTGATAAAGTTAAAGAAATTAAATGCATGAAATAATATGTAAAAAAAATAAATTTTAATTGTTGTTGTATTTGTTACCAATTTTTTTCAAAACCGATTTATCTCGCAAACCGTTCATTTTTTCGAAATAAATAAAGAGTACCATTTTTAAAGAAAAACCTTCAGAGTATCTAATAATAATATTTTCAGTTTGATAAAATTACTTCTGTCAAAATTTTGAGAAAAATTGTGATAGGGCCAGTCCGTTTCTGGACACCTGATAATAGCAAAAAGTTGATTTTAGCATCAAATCGTAGAGCTCCATGTGTAATACAACGTACGAAAATTTTATTAAAATATACAGGGTGGTTTCAAAGTTATAACCCTAAACGTTAATTTCTAGGTACCCCTTTGACCCCCCATAACTCCGTTAGGGGGCACATTAGGAAAAAAAATTATAGGAAGGACTAGTTTTATTTTGACCTCCCCTATACACTCCCGAGAGATTAGGAGGTACTTACCGGACACCCTGTATATTGAAAATAAGTTAATAATTCACATCAGTGAGATATCAAAGTATTGAAATATTCTTTAGAATATGAATGAATATGGATCTTTAAATCTTAAAATTAATTCTTGATTTACACTAGGCGCAGAAATTAAGGGATATTAAATATATCCCAAAATTTTGGATGATTTTCAAACTTGGAGGGAAATGGTCGTAGAGAGAATAAAAAAAAAGGAAATTGAAGCATCAAGTGTCCTGTTTTCAGATCCGCAGTTTCAATTTTTTTAGCATGAGCAGTTTTTAAGTAATCATGAGAAAATCAACGGAAAAAAATATTTGTAAATTTTTGTTATTTTTTAAAAAGGCCTATGGATTTCAAAAAAAATTTGTTGGTAATTTCATCACAAAACTCTTTGAGATAATTTAATTCTCTTCAATTTGAGCGGTTCTGGAGTCTTGTAGGTACGATCATTTGTCGCTGAGTTATTGTCGATCAAAGCAAAAAAATAATTTTTACTTTGGCAATCAATTACTCGGGAAATAATGGCCGTACAGAAAATCCAAGCAGGGTTTTGAAAACTGCAAAGTATCCTCTACAAGTCTTAATTATGGATTTTTGATGAAACAAAATTTTTCAAAGTGAAAATGTTGGTTAGAAAAAAGGTAAAAAATTGCATAATTTGGAATATTTGAATAACTTGGCATAAATGCAAATAATGAATAAACTAAGGATATCGACTGTAACTTTTCAACCTCGAAGTGTCCTAAAGAAACCTGATAATTTCAAAATTGTGCGACTTTTTTTTCCTAGTGCCCGGAATGTTTAAATTTGTCGTTTTGTTGAAAATATTTTTATCAAAAACTCATAATTACGACTTGTAGAGAATCCTTTGCAGTTTTCAAAACCCTGCTTGGATTTTCTGTACAACCATTATTTCCCGAGTAATAGATTGCCAAATTAAAAATATTTTTTTTGCTTTGATCGACGATAACTCAGCGACAAATAAATCGTACAAGACTCCAGAACTGTTCAAATTGAAGAGAATTAAATTATCTAAAAGAGTTTTGTGATGAAATTACCAACAAATTTTCAACTGAAGAACTGAAAACAAGACACTTGAAGCTTCAATTTCCTTTTTTTATTCTCTCTACGACCATTTCCCTCTAAGTTACAGCTCTATGAAAATCACCTAATATTTTGGGATTTTTTTAATATCCCTTAATTTCTGTGCCTAGTATATAAATTTCTCTGAGAAAACTTGAATAAGTTTGGTCGTCTTCAAAATAAATATTAAAATATGTAGGTAGGTACATAAATTTGAAGGTGCCAATTTGTGGTAAAACAAAAGTTAAAAAAAAGTTGATAACTAGAAAATGATAATGTACTGATATTGTACTTAAATTATTATCAGTAAATTATATGACTATTTGTGTATGGAATTATTGTATGATTTTATATATAGCATCTCAGTCTTTTTTTATACTCGAATTCATTTCGAAGATTTTAAAGGCCTGCACGCTCGTACAGCCACATGTATGTTTTGACCCATTTATTTCTATAAGTTACAATTAAACGCCACCGCCACCGCTANTAGATTGCCAAATTAAAAATATTTTTTTTGCTTTGATCGACGATAACTCAGCGACAAATAAATCGTACAAGACTCCAGAACTGTTCAAATTGAAGAGAATTAAATTATCTAAAAGAGTTTTGTGATGAAATTACCAACAAATTTTCAACTGAAGAACTGAAAACAAGACACTTGAAGCTTCAATTTCCTTTTTTTATTCTCTCTACGACCATTTCCCTCTAAGTTACAGCTCTATGAAAATCACCTAATATTTTGGGATTTTTTTAATATCCCTTAATTTCTGTGCCTAGTATATAAATTTCTCTGAGAAAACTTGAATAAGTTTGGTCGTCTTCAAAATAAATATTAAAATATGTAGGTAGGTACATAAATTTGAAGGTGCCAATTTGTGGTAAAACAAAAGTTAAAAAAAGTTGATAACTAGAAAATGATAACGTACTGATATTGTACTTAAATTATTATCAGTAAATTATATGACTATTTGTGTATGGAATTATTGTATGATTTTATATATAGCATCTCAGTCTTTTTTTATACTCGAATTCATTTCGAAGATTTTAAAGGCCTGCACGCTCGTACAGCCACATGTATGTTTTGACCCATTTATTTCTATAAGTTACAATTAAACGCCACCGCCACCGCTACCGCCACCGCCATCGCTACCGCGTATGTATGTGCAGGCCTTAATTCTTATTACACTATTTGAAGCGCCCGAAAATTATTTGATTTTCTTATTACCGATACAACTGGATCACTTCTTGATATTCTCCTTGGGGTGCAAATGGTAGAAGTAATCACCCGTACAAGTAACATGCCTAACTTTTTTTTCTATAGTCGATACAATCAATTAAAAATCAGTTTTAACTAGCTTTTTTCGCAATTTTTTATTTAGACCCTAGTTTCTTAATTTCTCCATAATCACATTATACTTATAATTACGTCATATTTCACATGTAAATATGCCAGAACTGACAACCATTAAATTGATAATTAGGTATTACTTGATATTAACATAACGGTATGGTCGTAAAATATTTGATTTTACGCTAATAGAGTTATTTTAGGCACATAATTATATGTCACTAACAGTTAAAATGTGAATTACTATTGTTTAATTTCTCGATTAATTGCTGGCAAGTGTTAGACTATATAGGTATTTCAGATTTTATTATTTATATTATAGAAATTATGTACCAGTCATTTAAGGGACAAATAAAACTATAGGACCTAGTGAAATTATGCCCCAACTTTCTTGTGATACTTTATTCACTTATTTAAGATCAAAATTACAAAACTCGGACATTTTTATACGAAAAAAAAGTTTATTAATTAATTTTTGCTTAACAAAAAGCAAGCTTAACAGTTGTAATTAAGTACGCAGTCTATCTGTAACCAAATAATCTGTTCAATTAATCTCACTTTCTCCCATCTTTTATGATAAGCTACCCAGTTTTAAACTAGACAACTCTGGGATTTTATTGGTAATCAATCATGCCAGTCTAAACTTTATTTCCTTCAGTAAACTGGATTACTTCTGAACAAAGTGAAAAATCGTTCCTTGTTTTATTTTTTGTTGTGATTAGATATTTCTTAAAAAAATATTATTAATATTATTAATAATATTAATTTATAAAGGTATAATTTAAAAATGCTAAAAAAAGGCAGTAAAAAGGGGATGGTACTGTTCGTTCTTCTCCTGACTTTACAAAATTATTATTACTAAGTATTTTTAAATACAAATTACGAAAAAATTAATAAAATAATTCACCGCTTCTACGAAAGCCGCATATTTAGTTCATTTCTACTGTAATGTGTTTAGAAAATATTAATTAATTCATAGTTAAAGTGCATTACACACACCTAAAATATTGTTTTAGGGCTTTAGGAACAAATTTTCCAACGCTTAGGTATGTTTTGAAATGTGATTATTCCCTAGATATAAGCCTCATTTACGTGTTGTCTTGATAACGAAAATTAAGCTTAAAGGTCAGCAGTATTTCCAGGAACCGTAATAAGATTAGACAAGATGTTACTGGGAGTCAATTAGTTGGACCTATAGTCTTAGGAGCAAGGTCATATTACATTACCTATTAGGAGTATTCTAAAATGATAATAACCGTTTCAGTAAAAGCAGAATTAATTTGATAGAACAATAAACTTGAACAGAAGCAATCTAGAGTATTAATACCAGATGAGTCAAACCATATATAAATTTTCGAGCATGATGAAATACATTTTAATTAATATAACATAGGATAAGAGGCGTTAGAGATTTATGCAGATTTTTTTAAATTTAAACACCCCTTGTTTCGAACTCTATCGATGTGTGGATCCATGTTTAAATAACTTTTTCGGTTTAAACTCATTCTAAGAGCCCCTTGAAGTTTATGTATATTAACATCCTGTATTTTTTATAATATGCAACGGACGATTTTGTTTTGCTTCATTCCCTATATTCGACAAAATAAAAAAAAAAAATGAATTTACAATGCGTTTAAAGCATTTCAGTCTTACAAAATAAGTGAATATGCACAACGACAATACTATGAAAATGACCTGAGATGGCTTTTCTCACGGAAAGGCCAACATCCGGGAAGCAGGTTGCTCTCGGGAAACGAAGATAACTGTTAAGAGAATTAAAATGCAATTTCCAATTTATTCACGGTGGGTTGGCTACTGGACTGACGTACGAATGTCCATACTGAATCCTACTGGCACTAGAAACTATATTCAAGTCGCCAGTTACAATGATGTGTGTTGACCAAAGTATGGGAATTGGAAACAGAAAATTAGTTACTGCACGGACTAGGTATTTGTGCACTAGGAAAAACGTCTACTAAACCCTTCCTACGCGTTGACTGAGACAAAATTAGCACTTTGGAGGAGAAGAGGGGTTTTAGCTACAGGACAGTGGAAGTAAACTGTCGACTGACACGTATACCTATGCACTGAGACAAATTCTGGTTTATTCCGGAAATTTTTAAGTTACGCTTCAGTTAAGGAGGTTTATCAGGTACGGAGGTACGTCTAAAATCTAACGAAAGTTTCTGTAGATTCGCTAGTGACTAAAGTAGTAAGCCTTTAGATTTGGCAACGTTCCACTTGGCCGGCGCGCTCTGCTCGGCGTTCGCTCGCACCCGTTCGATCATTCTGTTTGTTTGGACACCTGTGAATTTCAAATAATACGCTACGTCGAGACCGCGGCGTATCAAATCGTAGAGTTCCATGTGTAATGCAACGTACGAAAATTTTATTAAAATCTTAGTAGAGCACTTTTTACATGATAACAGCGCTCTTGAACATTTGAAATAACTGTTCCCAATTTTAACCACCTCTGTGATAATGTTTAAATTTTAGCGTGCATAGAACAGACTGCATGTTGAATGCAGTTGCAACAGTAAGCACTAAAGAGATTAGTTTCCACACACCAGAACTTTCCAAAGGTCCACCGTCTCGATAATATATTCCAGTTTGGCTTACTACAGCAGTCGCTACTGAAACGATATGATTTAAATCATGGCTTGAAGTTCCTGATAATTTAATATTAATGATAATTTAAGTTTTAAAGTTGGTTCGCTCTATGATAATTAATAAAGTTGTAATACTCTGATGGGGAAAGTTTACGTACAGATTTTCGTGAAGCACAATGCAGGTCTGTTAAATCAGGCAAATTTAAGAGGTCTAAATAAGTAGGTTTAATACATAATAGCAAAATGTTGAAAATTACAAATTGTTCATGAACTTTATTGTTCTCATGTGCTACGAAATTTAATGAAAACATCTCGTACAACAATGTGCAGTCATTTGCATAACGATTAATCTAAGCCCAAGGATAAGAAGACACTTTCTGAGAAGTAAGAAAGTTTTAAAACTTCAGTATACGGATATCTAATTCCCTGGCAACATGTATATGAGAGTTGACAATGATGACAAGCAACATTTAATTATTTCGTAAACAAACAACGGCAACGTTCTAATAGGGATGTAGGTACAGTGCGAATGCAATTTTTTATTTGAAGAAAATTTAATGAACGCTTGAACAAATCCAGTTTTATTTTCAGTGTCAGCATCTTGTATATGACCTACATAATTTGATTTTTGAAATTGCAAGGCGGTGCAGTCATTTTTCATTAAAAACTACATATTTAAAGGTATAAAAAGATTTCCTCAAAGATAGGTATCGCGGTAGCAGTTTCTAGAAGACGGATAATAGGCTCAATTTTTTTCTGAGAAGCAATAAATGAAGAACGATATCGCACCATTTTACAGGCCTTAGAACTAATGCATGATGATGAACTGCAGCATGGGTATTTTTAACAAGATGGGGCCACAGCAGATACTGCAGCAGAAACTGGACTGTTTTCATGCCTCCAGATTTTTATTTGTTGGGCCATATCAAAAATAAGATTTTTAAACACCTTCTCCGCACAATTAAGGAGCTGGAAGCAGCAATTGGGCATAAAATAAATATCACCAAATGAACTTGAACGAATTTTTGACGTCATGAATGCACACTAAATTTATGTTTGAAATGGTGGTCGTTTTGAATATCTATTATAAATTTGATTAATATAATTTATATAATATAGTCCCCAGTACATCGCTCTTGCGTTTTAATGATACCTGCAAGTGCCAAACTTTGAGAGTGCCTTCTTTATAACGAGTCCGACAAACTTTTCCTCTTCGAAAATATTCGGCGTCGCGTCGCCCCGTTTTCCAACGAGCAATTCCCGGAATTGTTGCTCTGACGCTATGCTGCAATACGATATAAGCTGTGGGTACACATGTTCGCAAGTGACCCATTTTTAAGCTTTACGTTAAGAGCGCCAGCAGGACTTCGCCGGACGTAGCAGCGTTCCAAGAAGGGTCTGCTGGCGCCGGCGACCAGATGCGTACCCGTATACCTACGACCGACTCCACACACAGGGACTCTCCAACGAACACTCACCCCGTCAACACGTCTTTTTCTATACAACTTAGTTTTCAATAAAATACTTTATTATTACCGTTAAGAGAGAGCGTTTTATTCTTGCTGTACAGCGAAATCAACCCTAAAGTGGTGACAATGGGTCACTTGCGAACAGGTGTGCCCACAAAGCAATTTTCTTTTTTATTGGAATGGTCAGTTTTTATGACAAAACAATTAAAAATATATAATTGTCCGACAAAAATCATGGCGCGTTCCCATTTGTCCACCATCCCCAAAATGTCAAAATGGCGTCATTATGTATCCATTTTGCGTAAATGGCGTAAGTAATTTGTGAAGCAAACTGTGGTCAACTTGTCCGACAAAAATCATGCAGCGTATGAGTAGACCGACGCCCCAAAAGACGCCTAAAAAATGTCAAAATGTCGAGTTTATGTTTTTTCATACATGCGTTTATTTTCTTTTTCTTCATTTTGAAATAAAGTATTACAAAAAAATATGCGTCCAACAAAAACAGCACCGCAAATTAATAGAAAATTGATAAAACATTTAAAATACTTTAATCAAATCTTTTTTTAAAACAACTAAATAATTTAAAAAAATTATAAAATGTAATAAAATAAAGTTCCAAACTTTAATTTAATCATTGAAATTTTATTAAATACGAATTTTCCTACTACTCGTACTTTTTCGTAGAGGGGGCTTAGTAGATGATAAAAATGATAAAAAGTAGGTACAGCTACTTTAGATCTATTTTTTATAAATGTAAAAGCGTAATGCCCTTTATATAATAAAATATGATTACTTGATCTTAAATAAACGTATTTCTTAAATAAATAGGCTATTGATAAAAAATAAAAGTTGTATTGATAAAATAATTATTTAAAAAAGTTATTGTTACTTTAAGTTTCAATTTTTTTTTATTATAAACGCACATTCAGCAAAAATACATTTTAATAAAAATTAAAACAGTTAACCCTTTTCGCATAAAACTAATACAAAAATATAATATTTTCAAAGACTTATTCGTATTCAAAGAAATATTTTTCCCATAAGTCAAGTAAGTGTGTGTAGAAATTTTTTGGAGTAGGTATGTACCTACTGTTTATCTAAAAGTGTAAAAAGAAGATGCAATTTCTTCTTTTTTTTTTTGTTTTCTTGTCGGACTTGCGTCTTAACTCGATGCTTTTGTCGGATTCTACTACTTTTCGTTCTAAAATACATTATTTTATCATGTATTTTGTCCGATATGCATGTATTAGGAAACATAATCTCGTCATTCTGACATTTTTGGGGCGTCGGACTACTCGTACCCTGCATGACTCTTTTCGGACAAGTTGACCACAGTTTGTTTCACAAATTACTTACTTAAACAATTTACGCAAAATGGAACTTGCATGTATAAGGATATACAGGCTGTTACAAATTCGCTTCTCACTACAGGGATCTCGGGAACGGTAAGAGGTACGAAGTAGATTAAATGGGGGCAAAGTTGCTTAATCAGGGGACCAACATTATGCCTCTAAAAAATCAAGGCTGACATGATTAATTTTCGAAATATTTGAAAAAAAAAAACGAAATTTTGGAAATCTGTTTTTGTTTCATTTCAGCCTTGTTTGGGATGATATTGAAAAAAGAAGAACACTTTCTCATGGCCACTTTTTGCCGTCTATCGAATGGTATAATCAAATTTTATATCAACTTCATTTTTCATTTGCAAGCCTTCATGATTCCCAATACTGTCCTGCCTCAGCCCGATCCAGATTCAGACGTTTTGTTTCGAAAAATTCATCTTCAGTGTATTCGTTCCAAATTTTTTATTTAGATTTCTTTGTTTATTGAATTATCGTACACTGTAAGTGTCGTTAGAGCCTGTAAAACCCATCTAGTTATTTAAACTATTACCACCACGCGTTACAATAAAACATTTATTATTATTAACTATTACCATCATACATAACTCAATAAGTTGTTGCGTCAAAATTAAAACATTATTACAATTTTAATTTTATTATGAGAAATTAATTCTTGAAAATGCATATGAACAACAAAAATGTCAACTGAATATTACTCTTTAAAAAATTTCAGTAAATGTTCAAAAACATTTTCGTTTTGGCAAAGGTTGAAAATGAAGATCAGCGTAATATTATCGGAATTTATTATATCTGTAACCGCAACTCTGAAAGAGCAGGTCAGATGTATTTGTATGAATATCGTGAAAAAAATAAACCGGAATTTGTTTGAATTTTGAGCACTCGAGAAGCCTAAACATAACTATGGACACTGGAATAAAACTCTAATAATTTTTTAATTTAATGCGTGGTAGTAATAGTTTAAATAACTAGATGGATTTCACAGGGTCTAACGGTACTTACAGTGTACGATAATTCAATAAACAAAGAAATCTGAATAAAAAGTTTAGATAAATTTGGAACGAATACACTGAAGATGAATTTTTCGAGACAACACTTCTGAATCTGGTTCGGGCTGAGGCAATACAGTATTGGGGGTCAAGAAGGCTTGCAAAAAATGTATTAAAATTTCTAGGGTCGTATTTAAAAAAATTAAGTTGATGATGGTCCTAGAGAGACGAAACGTTACATATAAAAATCGATTATGCCATTCGATAGAGGGCAAAATGTGGCCATGAGAAAGTGTTCTTCTTTTTTCAATATCACCTCAAACAAGGCTGAAATGAAACAAAAACAAATTTCCAAAATTCCGTTTTTTTTCAAATATTTCGAAAACTAAGTATGTTAGTCTTGATTTTTTAGAGGCATAATGTTGCTCCCCAGATTACGCAACTTTGCCCCCATTTAAGCTAGTTTGTATCTCTTGCCGTTTTCGAGATCCCTGTAGTGAGAAGCGAATTTGTAACAGCCTGTATAATGACGCCATTTTGACATTTTGGGGATGGTAGACAAATGGGAACGCGGCATGATTTTTGTCGGATAAATATTTTTTTAATCGTTTTGTCATAAAAACTGACTATCCCGATAAAAAAGAAAATCGCATGTACTTATCGCATTGTAGCATAGCGTCATAACTAATTCCCGGAATCGCTTGTTCGAAAACGCGGCGACGCCGAAAATTTTCGAAAAGAAAAAGTTTGTGGGACTCGTTAAAGAAGGCACTCGCAAAGTTTGGCACTTGTATGTATCACGAAAATGCAAGAGCGATGTACTGGGGACTAATAAGTATCTGTTACCTGAGTAAATAATTCTGTTTATGTTAGCAGTGTAAGGTAAATTAATATATTTAAAATTTATATTTAAATACTGAAAAAAATAATAAAACAAACTTTTTGTATTTTAATTTCATTATCTCTGAGTCAAAGTGGATTGTAAAAAAGCCTATAGGTTTTAAATAACAACAATACAACAATACTTTTTCAATATAGATTCAATAGAGATAAAAATTCAAAATATCTTAGAGGAGTATGATTATTTTGTAAGTAAAAATTAGAAAATTTTCATTGAAAAAAAATTTTGTTTAATGTTAAGTTTGTAAAGAAATGTAAAATGTACTCCACTGGACTACCATCTGCCTTTAGGGAATTTTGTATTAATCAGTGACTCCATGTAAGTTTGGTTACTTAACAGTCGCGATCACGTGGGACTTGGGCATTTATGAAGGCACTGTATAATTATACTAAATATTAAGGATGACTGGCAGATATTTTTAATTTTAAGCAAAATCATTTATTTATTGATATACATTCTGTCATATTAAAACAGTATAGAGTACAAGTTATCACACTTTTTCCATAGATTATTCTGCACCTGGTTTGGGATAAATAAAATTTTCATTACATTACTTCCAAATATGCAATAATGGTCTTCTAATATCTTCGGCGAGAACGTTTGAATTTACACGATTTGTCAGTTTGGTAAAACATACTTCCAAATAGTATATTAAACGAATATCGATGTTTACATCTACATTCTTAATTGCAATCATATTCCATACTGTTTTAATGCACACATTACTGCTGCTCTGCAACTATTTATATAAAAGCTTTTAAATGCTGCTTTATAAAACTTTTTTCTAAGAATTCATTCAGCTTCTGCGAAATATGAAAATTCTAGAATAGCTATCTAGAAAAATGGCTAATGTTTCCTAATATTTCGTAAAGGTTTTGAGCATCGTGGTATAACCCTATCGTGTTGTAAATTTTTTGTCTCGAAGTGGAACACGCTGTATATCCAGTAACAAACTAATTGTAAGTGGAGAGTAAATTTATCTTAGTATCGTCATCACTTTGGCTCGAGAGGAGAACAAATAACATCAGCAAATCGTAAATGGGTTCGGGTTAGTCATACGCTTAGGAAATCGAACGTTATAACCAAATAAACTTCGCAGGAGATTCGGACTAGCTGACATGGCGACGGACATAATAGAAGCCGAATTAGCTATTCAATGTTACAGCTGGAGTCAAGTTGACTTATGGCAGTCAACAGAGTTGGGTTTAAAAGTTCAGTGAAAGCCCTGTACCCTACGAGAGGTCACGGAGTACAGTCAGCAAACAATGTTTTGTGCTAATAACAGTATAGGTTTATCTATGAAACGAAATTCGACATCTATATTATTTCTCATGTCGGTTGAAAACGTTAATAATACTAGCTACACTAAAAAAAGTTTTCATTGCTTGTCTTTCAGTTTAGGGTGTTTCATGGGGAAATATTTATGCTGTCCTGAGTCAAACTATGAACTTTCAATAAATACATTATTTTGAACCATTAGAAATAGTTACTTTTTTATATAAGGGCAACATAATCTGTGAGTCAAAATTCCTCAGATTTATGGGAGTGCAATCCTTAGTTTTTAATTTAACAATAACAGTTTTTTAATAGAGCTTTCAACATTATTTCAGTAATGAGAACAATTAGAGTTAGTATTTCAGTATCATCATCTAACTAAACTTTAATTTATAATTAGACTTAGTGCGGCGCGGAGTTTAACAGGACCGTAGTCAGATTACGAATGAAAATATTAATATGTTTGCAGAAAATATGTCGCAACATAGTACCAAAGATTAAGGCTAAGTAGAGGATAAAAGACCGATATAAATTTAAATGACACCACTTAGTCGATAAACTTTAGTGTTGAGACAAGACTTCTGTGGATATTGGAATGAGTTGAAACATATTACTACGTGGTTTTCTAAGTTTTCTTTAGTGAAACGGCGACGTTTGTCACTTAATATTAACTTGTGTAGGGGAATTGACCGTGCTACGTCTACTGTTGACAACGGACAGTATGAGAAATTGTTGAGGTATGAACTATATACATATTAATACATTTGCTGGTAACTCCTGATATGAATCAGATAAAACTTTACATATGTTGTCCAAAGTGTATACTGGATTTTTTCCAACATTCTGCATTTTTTCTTTTATCGTACCACTGACGGCGTGTATTATTGCATCGTATATATTTTTTTGGACATCATCGATTGTATCAATATCGATAGTTCATGTGATTCCAATTTACGGAATAACGGAACTTGGGGTTCTCTAGTTTGTTTAATGGAATATTGCTTGAAAGAAAGGCGTCTGTAAGTTCATAGAAAAACAGTCTTCAGCACTGGACGAGGCATGGTTCTTCCAATGTCTTGTCACTTTAGTTTTGTAACAAAAATTTATAATACATTCACACTCAGTACAAAACAGGTCATTTCCTCGTATGTATGTCCCTGTATTCCCGTCTATTTATTTTCTCTTTTGGCAGTTTACTTCACTTTTCCCCCCAACTAATAGTTGTTAATGTAAATTATGTTACTATGTATAAATAATTATTTAAATAGACACGGCGAATACAATTTACAGCAGACGTAAAAAGAAAAGATATCTGGTTTTTACTTTTATTTATTTTATTTTTATATGACATACTTGAAATCTTGTCTAATCTTCGAGTACTGACCAGGATCCTCTTCCATTCCGTTTAAAATTTTTAGTTCTAATTGTAAGTTTCTCAGTATCTAGTTGGTTCCCGTCCAATATTAGCGTATTGGCGTTCAAAGCTCCAATAATCTCTTAAATATTAAACGCAGATATATGCTTTCTCATAGTATTTTAACATAAAAATACACTGCACCGTTACTAAACACTGAAATAAATAACTTTATGAGGTTATATATTTACACTATACAATACCTTCTCATAATTCAAAGTGAAAACAAAATCAAGTAGTGAAACGGTCATTTCCGTTTCGCCGAAATAACATGGCAGTTTGTTCTTTACCAGTTTTCATCCCATCATATGATACCATGTGTGAAGTTAACTGGATGTAGCGGAGGCTTTGCAGAGGCAGCAGTATCTTGATAGAGGAGGCTATCCTCCGTTGCCCTTCATAAGTCTTCGGAACAGAATCGAATTCTGCTTAAATTTAAGCTATTCACTGTTTAATATTGCCGTTTTGTTTATTTTTGATTAATATAATATGGTTAGTACCGACTGGCTGTTGAAATGGCTGAATAAGAAAAAGGAGTAAAAACGTACATCATTTTGTTTAGAATTTTATAGGTAACTGTTTAATATATATGTTTCAACATTCCTAACTTTGTAGTGTTTTATTCTGCGATCTAAATGGCAGGACCAGCAATGATCAATGGTAGGAAGAAGTTGTTTAAATGTACATATATACTAATAGCAGGAAAAGCCAATTGACTGACGATGCTGGAACTATTTTTTGTCTCTGCAGTTACTATTTATAGAAATGTTAATTAAGTTCAACAGTCTAAATAATATATTTTGCATTTCTTTTTCGCATAAAATGATCGGTCATAAAAAAATACGATATACTTTATATTTTAAGTAAAACAAAATAAAATGATATGTAAAAAATGGGTTATTACCCATTACCAATACAGGGTCGGAAAGACCCCATGGTTCATCCGCCGTTACGTGAGAGCGATACAGAAAGTCATAGAAATCCGTGCGATAGAGAAAGATGGCTATAATGAAGGCGTCTAATAGTCACCGCACATTTCGCCTTTCCACAAATAAGATCCAATTCTTATTTGTGGAAGGGCGAAATGGGCGGTGACTATTAGACGCCCTCATTATAGCCATCTTTCTCTATCGCACGGATGTCTATGACTTACTTTATCGCTCTCACGTAACGGCCGATGAACCACCGGGACCTTCCGACCCTGTATGGTTATTACCATATTCGAAATTTGCAAAATTTTAAAAACTGTTAATTAATCAGTAATCACTATAACCCGCAGAGGTGGACCTTTTGAACAATAGGTATTTTCAATCTTATATAGTTGTGTTATATTAAATCCATTCATATTTTTGTTATTCCTAACTTACTTGTGAAATATTTTCAGACACCCTTATTTATTATTTAGAGGTAAGTAATACAGTTTTATTGTTAATATAATATTCTCATCAGTAAATAGTATAAATAAAAATGGGAAATTTCACATTTCTGTTACGCCTTTACAAAGTGGCATTTGAACTACGTTATCTTGTCTTTACGACAATGTTGAATACCAGACATCTATTTCTTACCATCCATTTCAGTAAGGTTGTAGATATTTAGGAGGTAAAAACTTTCGCAAACTTTACGTATACCTAAAGATCCGGCCCTGGGGAGATTTAGATTATTATGAAAGATAAAAACCACTAGCTAAAATGCCATTTACTCTACATTATGAAAAAATTCACAACATTAAGATTTTAACATTTTTTTTTTTCTTACGAAAAAGCCTACTTGGACCTGAAGTAAAAACGTCACGAATATTAAAAAGGGATCTAGTACTGGAGAAGTCTATAAAAATAAATTACAGATTATTTCATGTCGTTGTGTACATATCTTTTTACCTTTTAGAAACTGAATTTTCACAATTTTTTTTATGTAATTATGTAAGTAAAAAGTGTAAATGATGATTCGCACTGTCTAAATAAAGATAGAAAGATAATCAATAACTAATGTTGCTAGTTTGCTTTAACAATCCTTGAGCGACTACTTATAGTTTACAAGTAGGTTTATAGAAACGAAAAAATTTTTTTTGTTTTATTTATTTGTCATGTAATAAAGCCATTAAACTATAATTTTTGCATATAAGTTGTAAATAACGAAAAAATATATTTTATACAGGGTGATTCAAAAAACCGCTCACAGACTTCTAAGGTAGATAATATATAAAAAATTAAGACGAAAAGTTTTAATAAACATAGGGTCGCAAATGCCTCCTTAACGAGATACAGGGCGTCAAAGTTTCTGTAAAATTAAACATTGTCTGCAATAATTCCAAAATGCCTGAACATTTCTATTTCAAATTTGCTATGCGTAGTTAGCACCTTAAGACCAATTTTTGATGTACAGCTCAAAATTTTATGAGCAGCAGTGTCGTAGAGACGGGGTCAACGTGACCCTTTTTTAAAAATATTTTCTACGCCACTACTAATTTTGTCAAAAGGGCACTATTTTCGTGTAAAGTGTTCAATTGTCTATCGAATTGGCATCTTGCAAAATTTGGATTAAAGCAACCATTTTTAAGAGAAACCTTTGTAGAAAATTTATAAATCCAATTTTATTTTCATTCATTTTAGTTTCCCATAGTAGGCTTGTGCTCACTAATGTCAATGTGTACAAGTGAGTTAAGTAAACTAGATTATAAGCTTATTTTTGTCATTTTTCTGTATCTCGTTAAGGAGGCATTTGCGACCCTATGTTTATTAAGACTTTTCGTCTTAATTTTTTATGTATTATCTACCCTAGAAGTCTGTCAGCGGTTTTTTGAATCACCCTGTATACATACGTTCATGTTTTCTTTCACTAAAAATATAGTTTCGGCTGCTTCACAAGACAAATAAAAAATGTCCATTTTTGTTTTGAATTTTTAGCCGCTTTGTTCTGAAAATAAGAAATTAAAAGTAGACTTGCTTTGTATACTTAATTCGATGAAAATTAATTTGAAATAGTTTACATTACTTTTACAGATAATTTAAAGCAAAATGATTGTTACGTCTGCATAATTGCTTTAATTTGACGTAAGGTATCTATCTTACTTTTTTATGTACTTTCTTTACAACTCGAATAAAAGAAAAACAAATTCAGGCTCTTTGCATTTACTTTTTTGTAACTTCAGGCCTTTCAGCAAAGTTAGGTAAAATTACAATTATCCGCATTAATATAACAAAAATGTAATTGTCTGGATGCAAAACGATCTAACTTTAATGAAACATAATTTAGAAATTCCTGGGAGTGACCTGGAATTTGTTTCATCTCGCGCCGCTAAAATTGAAGTAACAAAAAAGAGATATGGGACTAGAAATGGGAAAATTTAAGATTCGTAGTCCATTTAGCTGCTGTAAGTTTTCGTAACTTAGGAGCAAACCAAGAATGATAACATAACAAATTGATAATTTCAGAGCATACTACTTTACATAATAATGTTGTCAAAATTTATTCTAGCATATATTTTTTATTTAAAATTCTTTACACAAATTTTTTAAAGAATCTTGGGACAGAGATCACTGCAATCTGCAATTAATTTTTTATATCTATTTTAGATTGACATGCTCCTAGTTCTGTCACATATGCAGATATGATAAATGTTGTTGTTGGTATTCAGCCTGGTTGTGAAATTTTGTACAAAAAAACAAATTACAATAAATTTCATTGAAAAACTCCAGTGGAAACAGGATGGTTGGAGACCAGTTAAAATAACTTAGTTTTGATCGATATAACGTTAAATATTGAAAATATGAGTTTTTAAATTACACGAATTTTCAACTGAACGTTAAAGAAACGTAATATAACTAATAAGAGACGTTAATAGTTAAAAGTTAAAATTATGTTTACGTTACAATTAAACGTTCTACAAACAGGGAAAATTTAACAATACAACATTATTATAGTTAGACTAGAGCCAAGGGAAGAAACGTTAGACTGACTTATTTAATAAATTTCATGTGAGTTTTTCCAAGATGTCTAATTTCTATCTCTTCTAACTGAACTGAACTCCGAATTTAGACGCAGTGAAGCATTTGCAGAGTCACCACTGAAAACGACGACAGTGAAGAACGGCTAAACGTTTGGATGCGTTGGTTGCGATCAGTTTCAGAGGCCACTATGGAAAGTCTTAGAGAATCACGATTGCCTGACGAACGGTCGAGGGTTTCTAATAGTGGCTCCGCCCCCACAGAGTCTAGCCCGAGAACAACAAGGGCATATCGAAGATTCCTAGCTAAGGCGAGGGAAGTGAAAGGTAATTCATTAACAACACGAAAAACCACAGTACTGTAAATAAAGCACAGGCCGTAAAAACCTTTAAACAACGATCAGAAGCACCTACCTGAAAAAATCAATAGTTCAGGAAATCCAAGAAAGAAAAAATCGCTCACTGTTTACAAACTGAAGAAATTAATCGTCAAGTATTGTCAAAGTCAGATATAAACAAGGAGAGAACTTATGCATCACAATTCGATAAAAGGGATATAATGAATTCAGAAAATCAATCAAACAAGAGAAATGCAAGTTACCAAGAGATTCAGAAAACAATCAGAGAACAAGAAAATACAACAGAATTGGACTTGATTTAGAAAGGATTAATAGAAAATCAACTTAGTTTTAATAATTTCTGTGTACTACATAATACTAAAGTAATGTCTACTGCTGGGCAACAAGTTTTATAAAAAATTTGTTTCGCTTTCCAAACAAATCAAATGCAATTTTTTTTGTAAATGGTTTTATAAAAAAAATCTATAATCAAACTATTACTTACTACTTATATACAATATTAAATTTAGGAAAAAAAAAACATTTTCACAAATAACAAACAAATATATCTTTTGAAGAACTCGTACAGAGAAGCAAGAAGTTGCGAATAAATTGTCACAAAAAAACAATGTAGGTAGAAAGATTATATTTCAACACCACTTTAAAATAAATAAGATACATTTAAACTGAAAAATCTAATTTAAATAAACCATTTGTGAAGAGATTTGCTTACGGTTATAAGTATGATAATTATCATTCAAATTTAAACATCTATTTCTACGAATAATTACCCATCTCAATTTTCAATAACAAAAGTGTGCACAAAATTTGTATTGGCTGTATGAAATTTTTAACACAAAAGATAAATTAAGTCTCATATTCAGAACAAGAAATATTTAAGGAACTCCTTTTTTAATGTTCTACATTTTTGTCCAAAGAACTTCACGAGAGAACGCTCCTCTGAACGCTCTAACTATTTTAACGACGCGTTAGAGCTATTATTTCGAGTTTCTCTTTTTTAACGATGTTCTATGAACAGCTGCGATGAAAAGCCTTTCTTATTATAAAATAATAGAGTTATAAATGAAACCAGAGCGGGCAGTGTAATTGAGCATGTATGGTAATACTGCTGGACATAATGGGGAGGAAAAAAGCTGTTGCAACTCCGCTCTCTGGACTGCATAGATTAAGATTAATGGAGACCCTGGAAATTTATCCGGTTAACGTTAACGATGTAGGTGGGACTTGTATAAGTTCGAAACTCCTAGTTCCAAGAATAGCCGGCTGCTTATTTTGGGGGTAACAAGAAAGCAAATCAGATTTAGATGTTGAGAATTGACTCAACATTATTCAGTGGAATTAAAAGCAAAGTTATACATTTTGGTCAAGATAGTGTAGTATAACAACCCCGGGTTCGATCGAAAAAATAAATATAAACGTAGTTGTGGCCAGAAATATGTGATCGTCATAAGGAATACCTACGTTGTATACATCTATTTTTTTAATTAACCGAAAGGCGCTGGCTACTAATTTTAAAGAGGGGAAGTATGGTTTAATTTTATAAAACAAAAGCAGAGTAAATACACCTAACTTTATTATTTACGTACAACAGTCTCCAAATAAAACATGTGACAAATAGAAAGAACAGTAAAAACATTAACAACCATTTAACATAAAATGAGAGTGTCAGACTCACCTAGAGCTCTTGTGGGGAAAGAGCATGGCAGAGAAACCCACGATCGTTGCTCTAACCACCCAAATATAAATACAAAACAACCGCTAACCAAAGGCATAAATTAAGATCATTTGCTAATGATAAACAACACCTGACTCATTTAATGTGTCATCACCTCACTCGAATTAGACATACGCACTTCCAAGTAAAACTGAAGAGGTTTGGTGTTAGTTAGCCGGCAGGGCCGGAAGGTACTGGAGTCCCATACGGGAGGCAATCCAGCTATAGTTGAGATTTCGGAAGATCTGTTTTAGCAATTCTTTTTTTGTATTTAATTATTCTTTTTTTTCAGATTGGTTCCTCATGGGCGAAAATGTTAGTGAATTCAACAAGGCCCTTATATGCGTCTTGACATAAAGTGAGCACAAAAACTGCTTCCTTATTTGTTTTTCGAACGACGTAATCATGACAAAAACAAGTTAGATGTGAAACAAAGGAGTCATTATTGCAATATCTGGGCAGTCACGACAATATATATATTTTAACATGAAATAAATAATGAGCAAGCGTTAATAATAATTGTAACAATTTTACCTTAGAAAAATATACGCCCCTGAGCATAAAACAATGAAGGCTAAACAGACACAGAATTTTTATCATGAAATATCTATAATCGTCACAATCATAAGATTACATAGAACAATTAACAACAAAGTACTTAGAGAATAATTACCTGCTAACTAATACCGGTTAAACACTTTTAATTTTTCACTACTTTGCCACACTGCCCGCCGATCGTCTTACTCCCCATCTCCACACTGTTCTCACTTCAACTATCTAGGCTTCCTTTCAGAAATCCCCACCTATCAGCGCCTGTTTTTGTGCTTCCTTCTACCAACCATCAATATTACGTCCTCATTATTGCGCAACACCCATGCAACAGGTGACGTGGAATTTGATATAAGTACGGTTTTGCACAATCGTTTTAAATTTGAGTCAAATATTATTTTATTATATTCAAATCTATATATTTTCGTGAAACTATGTGAAACATTTGCTGTAATCTATAATTTTCGTAATTGGGACTGTGTCCCAAAATGGAGTTAAGATTTATAAAAAATTGCTGAAACTAATTGACCTAATTAGTAAATAGAAATTGTCACTTTTCTGAAATATTTTCTATTTCTTTTTTTTTGAGCCATGTTTAAGTCATTTTTTTAATGGGGCGCACTGTATTTTATAGTATAAATATACAGTCCTTTTAAAGACGTATTTAGCGATATAAGGTTATACCTACTTTTTTGTCATAGTTGTCAAAAATGTAAAAAATTGCCTTTTATATCGTACTGACGACTACTTCAAATAATCATAGTCTCTTCTGTACTTAAAAAACGTAACTACTATTTATTAATCATTTTCTACTTACTTACTTTAAAGGTTTTTTTCTCAAGAAAAAAACACATCAATAAACACATAAAATTCACCTTAGGTATAACGAGGAACGTTTGAAGTTCAATTTATTCGTCGTTAAATTATTCTGAAAAATGGTTGCCCGTTTAAGCGAAAAACAACGAATTGAAATTTTAATTATGATTGGATGCGGAGATAAAATCCGTAGTATGTGACTTATTTCACCATAAGTATCCAGACCGCAGAATTAGTCGAGCTACAATAACTAAAGTATCCAAAAAGTTTGAAGAAACCGGAAGTATAAAAGATTTACCTGGGTCAGGAAGGCGAAAATGACCGTCAAAATCCTCACTTATCCGTTAGATCTATCTCGGCCAACTTCAATTTGTCGAAGTCCTCAGTTCACAGAACTCTGAAGTCTCAAAAGTGACATCCTTACTAAGTTAACTATGGGCAGATGACACAGACAGAAGATTACAGTTTTGTAAAGAAATTAGAAATTTATTTGAAAGACAACCCAACTGAAAAATGATTGGATGTAAGAAAAACATACGCAACGGCCGGAAAAAGTGAATGTTTGGGTTGGAATAGTAAGAAATCGCATAGTGGGACCTTATTTCTTTGAGGGCTACTTGACAGGCGACATTCATTTGGATTTTTTTGCGTTATCAGCTGATTCCAGACACCGAATTAATTTTTCCTAACCCTAATGAACACGATATGCCTGCTGGTGATGTCGGGTTCCAACAAGATGGCGCCCCTCCACATTTTCGCCTGGAAATTACCTTAATGAAGTTTTCCCAAATCAGTGGATAGGCAGAAGAAGGGCGCTTGAATGGCCACTACGCTACCCTGACTCATTTGGCATAAAGAAATGATGGATACTTTAGTAAATACAGTTATTTAAAAATTGCCTTGGGTTAATAAGACCCACTAGGGACGCGTTGATGAAAAATGGAACTGGGGTTCGAAAGATAAAAATAGCTAAATACAAGAACAATTTAGTTTGGCGAATACTTCTGACGTTATGAAATCAGTGCCGACTATTGTTGGAACAAATCTTAGGTATCTGCATCAAGAGATGAATGAACTTCACAAACTCTAAAGCATAATAAAATTCGTGAATAAATATGAAATAAATTTTCCCATTCAACCTCTGCCCCCTTTGTTCATAATTACGATACTAACCGTTAGCCTATAGAAAATCGAGTATACATCGTAAAAAGCAAGTTCTAATGTAATATCTGAATATTCATAAGATCCCGCAAAGCATAAGGTTAATGAATTACTTTCGGTGCACAAATTTGCATGTAAATTTACAAGGCGACTTCAATTAGTAAATTGGATTTTTAATGCTGAACATTTTCGAGTAACCTTATTTCCATAGAATGGAGGCGCAGTCTATTAGCGGGAGCTTTCAGGTTAGTAGAATGTTTGCAGATGTAAGGCGAAATCTCGGGGAGGGTTATTTTAAAGCTTGTTATATTATATTGTCTTTATAAAAGCACCTGAACCAATTACTTCTTTTTCTTTTTGCGTTGTTGCTTCCTACTTTCGGGGCATATTTTAATAACATCTTACTGATGTGTTTTACAAATGTCGTTAGGTGCTCGATTTAAATAAATACGAATTCATCCTACTTTCTGGAACTGTTACAACGAGATCACAGTTTGTTTGTGAAAAGAAGCGCCTATTTTTTTCTGTTTTCGCCATTTGAAAAAAAGTCATGTGAATGAATGGTCAATTCAGTTTAAAACAAACAGTTACTGATCAGTGACATATTCTTTATTTAAGTAGGGAAATTTTATTTATCAAAATTATATTTGCTACAATTATGTTAATACATGTTTAATCCGAACACACGTTAATCCGATCACACGCTAATCCGAATGGTCAAATCTGAACGATGACAAGAAAAGACTAGATCGCATCGCGCGTACGCGCGGAGTCGGCAGTCGTTCGCACCTGTCCGCCCAATGTCAATTTGTTTGCCGATAGCGAAGAACCTGTTGCGTGTCGTGTTTTGTGTAACAATTTTGGAGTTTTTTGGAAGAAAAATAAAAAATGTGAAAAGCGTAAAATAATACTTGTATGTATATGTAACTACATGTATATGTTTTATCTTATATAAGTTTTATGTGTCTTATATGATTTGTATTCATATTATAATAAAATGTTACATAATATACATAAGTACAAATCTTTATAATATGTTCGATAATCCGAACGATTCGATAATATGAACAATGCCGGGTGTTCGGATTAAAGAGGTTGCACTGTATTGCAAAAAATTTATAACTTCTAGTAAAAATGTGTATATTTCTGTAAAAAAAATTTAATATTGAATTAGAAAATAATATTTCTTTTGTTTAGCCCAAATGTTTCGTTATCAGAAACATATATTTGTTTTAAAAAAAGATTTATTATTGTTCATCTTGTTTCTTCTGGCTGCTGTTAACCTTCCTATTTCAAATGGGCATTGTCCATATTTTACAAGAATGGCCACAAGTACGGAATAAAATTCATAATCTTTTGAATGAGTTAATTTTTTTAAAACTCCGAAACACGTTAACTGATTTTGATTTTTTCCCAATCTTTCGGTTATATAATAATTAATTTTTCTTCAACCCCCTAACCACCAGACACCCCTACGTTTTTTTTTTCAAATGGAAACATAAGGAAATGAGGGGGCTCGTTGAAAAGCTTATAGAAAACCGAATCCAGCCATACCAAATAAACAAATTTTATTTTTTCAATAGCAAGGTTTTTAGGGTTGTATAAAAAACCTACATAATAAGTGAAATAAAATTTAATTATCTTCAGTGTTATCTTCCATGAATTTGCACACAATGAAACAAAGAATTTGAAACTGTACCTATCGCTGCTAACGCAAAAAAGATATTTTTTATGTTGCGTTTTATTGGCACCACTTACTTACCAGGCTTTCTGGTTAATTTTTCGCTTTAGTTGTAAATTGGAGTTCGAAACGTTACTATTGTGTCAAAATCAAGTTATTTACTGAATTGCAATGGTATTGTCGGAAAGGCAACGCATCGAAATCTTGATATTGCTTGGATGTGGAGACAAAATAAGAAGTCAGGCTGAAGTGCGCGATTTATTTAATGCGAAATATCCCGAAAACCAAATCTCGCAAGGGACAGTTAGTAAAATATTTCACAAATTTGAGGAACACGGTACAGTACAGACTTTGCCCAAAACTGGACGGGCACGTGCTTTGAATGAAGAAAAGAAATTAGACATTGCATTAGAACTTGTTGAAAATCCTCATACTTCAACTGTTTCATTGGCCCGCAATCACGATGCTTCTCGAACTGCAATTCGAATGTTTCTGAAACAAGAGAAATACCACCCCTATAAGGTATGTCTTGTCCAAGAGCTTTTGGAAGACGATTATGATAGGCGATTACAATTTTGTGAAGAAATGATGAGACGGTGTGACGACAATAATGGTTTTCAACGAGACGTACTTTTTTCGGATGAAGCTACGTTTTATTTAAATGGAGTGGTTAACAGGCACAACTATCGCTTTTGGTCCCAGGAAAATCCACACTGGACATGCGAATCGCATACGCAGCATCCACAAAAAGTTAATGTATGGGCAGGTATCATCAACAACAGAATCTTGGGCCCATTCTTTTTTGAAGAAAATCTTACTGCCGCACGCTACCTGGATTTCCTAACATTTGACCTGATACCTGCTCTAGCTGTGATTTTCCCTCATGAAATTGATCCAGATATACCGAATGAAAGAATTTGGTTCCAACAAGATGGCGCTCCCCCACATTTTGGTATTGATGTTCGAAGATACTTAGATGAAATGTTTCCAAATCGCTGGATTGGTAGACGGGGTACAGTTGAATGGCCGCCAAGATCCCCCGACTTAACACCCCTGGATTATTTTCTTTGGGGATATTTGAAAGAAAGAGTCTACCAGGACAGACCGGATAATATTGAGAATTTAAAGAACAAGATTAGGGCGGAGATGCATAATTTACCAGCTGAAGTCATTCAGAATGCTGTGGACAGCTTTTACTATCGTCTTGGAGAATGCCAAATAGTGAATGGAGGACATTTTCAGCATTTGCGACATTGAGTTTATTTTTGTAAATTATCTAGTTGTTTCAATTTCTAAATGAAAAAAAACTTGTTATTGAAAAAATAAAACTTGTTTATTTGGTATGGCTGGATTCGGTTTTCTATAAGCTTTTCAACGAGCCCCCTCATGCCTTATGTTTCCATTTGAAAAAAAAATAGGGGTAGCTGGGGGTTAGGGGGTTGAAGAAAAATTAATTATTATATAACCGAAAGATGGGAAAAAATCAAAATCAGTTAACGTGTTTCGGCGTTTTAAAAAAAATTAACTCATTCAAAAGATATGAATTTTATTCCGTACTTCTGGCCATCCCTGTATATTATTGATACTTAATGTAAAATTACGATAGTGTAAAAATAAATAGCAATTGACAATAGGGCTGAGAAAAGGAATATTTTTACATGCAGAGATAATGTCACCCAGACAATATTGGCTTTCTTTCCGTTGCATAAATTAATCTTAATAATACCTATATTTATGTTTTCTTTAAAACACTGCAGAAAGGAGTGGTGGTAACATCCATATTTAATTGTAAAATAACTAATATTAATACTGACGTACACAACATTATATTACATTTTAATAAAATATAAATTTATGTGACTGAAAAGTGTTTGTAATTTATTAAATGTTATACTTGTTTAACTGTAACCATTTTCTTTGCACTGTGTTGTTTAAACTTATTAATATATAACATCATATTACAATATTAAACAGTATTATATCTTGAACATATAATTTTTTACACAGTAAATTATATATATTTTTTTGACCAAAACTTAAATATTCTTCATTCCAAACCTATATGTTAACTTCAATCTGATACATTATCTTTCATTTGACTTTGCGTAACACCTTCGAGTACCTATATTATTTATTTCTGAGGAAATTATATTTATTTTTGTCAACCTCAGAAACATCGTGGAGACCAAAAAGAAACTGCTATTGTATCAAACAATGAAATGAGACATTATATTATGTTAGATAATATCCAAAATCAACATTTGTTTACTGTAATTGAAATTTATTGGCATCTAAGAAACCGTTCTCTTGATGTACAGAGTTGCGCGGAAAATACCAATATTTACAGTTAAACATTTGAACTTGAGTAAAAAAAACTGAAGAAAAGTCAAATTTTTACCATGACGGGAATTGCAAAAAAAAATAATTATAATCGCTAAACTAGGTACTTCTTAAACTACTGTATCTGGATTGAATCCAAAATGGCATGTTGAGTACTTTTTCGGAATTATAAAATATGTTGAACTATTTTTTCTTCTGGCAGTAAACTAGGTAGGTAAATAGATACATTTTTTTCTTTTGGAACACCATTATGTAGCCTTAATGACTATATGTATATTATTAAAAATAAGACTTAACATTCGTAGAAAGTTTTTATCTAATTTTGATACATACATATTTCAATGGGAATATGAAAAGAAGTCTTACAATCTTTTATTGTAAAATTAATTACATACGATGACTAGTTTCGAGATCCAAATTTACACCTCATCATCAGGTCATACAAGGCTAAAAATTATTTTTATATAATAACTCAAATTGTCGAAAAAAAAAATTGTACAGTTTAAAAAAAAACAGACTAATCAAGTACACATTAAATAGTATACATTAGATTATTTTCAAAGTAAGATTGATTATTTCATAAAATTTTGTAATTTTGATTATTAATTAAGAAAATATTTAATTGAAACATATTAGTTAAACAAAACGTTCTGTATATTTCATTTTCTTTTAAATAAATGTACATCTCTCCTTTCCTTACATCAATGTTTCATATTAAACTCGCCTGCTATATTTCATTATTATAACCTGGTTCAAGTCAGGATATGAACAGACATAGAAACAAGGGAAAACATTTCAATTTCTCTGAAAAATGTATATTTCTTGGTTCTACATTTTATTAAACTAGCAAGTCCTGCTTTTATAAAATGCCCTCAAAGTGGTCAAGAACGGTCAAGCTAAAGTAGAACCCTCTATTTTCTTAGTTATTCCTAAATATACGAAAAAATAAATATACGAATAAAAGTTGTAGGGTAGTAGATATTTAATTTTTGGGGAATTATTTTACAGAAACAATTGATTCACAGCCACACACAAAAAAAAAGTTGGGTATACTTTTTATGCGACATATATGTTTCGTAGTAATTTGGCCTCCTGAACACGAATCTGTTGAATTGGCCCACCACGTCACAATTTTTTCCTAACCTCAAAAAACTTGTGAAAAATAGTGAAAATTGATGAAAATTTACTGGGAAAATTTGGAAAAAAATTTATTTTCACATCAAATAGTACATTTTTATGTAAAAGACTCTGCTGAATTCAAATCCACTGTCAGAATTGAGCTAGAACGTGTGGTTTTTTTTCTAACCTCAAAAAACCGAGCAGGAATCGCTATTTTCAAATTCTGAGCGGATTTTGACCAGATTTTGTATAAAGGGGTTTTTTGGGTCGCTGATTACGAATATGAATTCACATTGTAAAAATTCAAGATGGCTGATCCAATATGGCGGGTGTACTTTTTTGAAATCCACCGATTTCAGTAAAATTTGGCATCATAAGGATTGCTGGTTGATCTCACCTTCATTAATCACACATCTGGAGCCAGATTTTCATAAATCAAGGTAAAAGATTCCACTCCGTCTAAAAATGTGACTTCGCTTAAAAAAATGACTTAAGGACTCTACACATGTAATGATGTGTAGTGTGATGTGCTTGTTTCCATGGGACAAGACAAAAAAGTTTCTACTTTATTCTTTCATTTATTTAGTCGTGCATGGGCTTATGGTTTTCCAATCAGATTTTTTTAACTACTATGCAGTTTTCCTATGGCATTTAGATGCTTTTATTTCTTAATAATTTTAAAGTTCAAGGAAAAGGACACATTACTGCCACACAGCACATCACTGCATCTGCTTATGCCTTCAATCTAAAAATGTGACTTTGCCGAAAAAATGCCGCCTACTCGGCCTAAAATTATGACTCTGCCTACAAATTTTACCTTGATTTATGAAAATCTGGCTCCAGATGTGTGATTAATGAAGGTGAGATCAACCAGCAATCCTTATGATGCCAAATTTTACTGAAATCGGTGGATTTCAAAAAAGTACACCCGCCATATTGGATCAGCCATCTTGAATTTTTACAATGTGAATTCATATTCGTAATCAGCGACCCAAAAAACCCCTTTATACAAAATCTGGTCAAAATCCGCTCAGAATTTGAAAATAGCGATTCCTGCTCGGTTTTTTGAGGTTAGAAAAAAAACCACACGTTCTAGCTCAATTCTGACAGTGGATTTGAATTCAGCAGAGTCTTTTACATAAAAATGTACTATTTGATGTGGAAATAAATTTTTTTCCAAATTTTCCCAGTAAATTTTCATCAATTTTCACTATTTTTCACAAGTTTTTTGAGGTTAGGAAAAAATTGTGACGTGATGGGCCAATTCTGACCCCAGATTCGTGTTCAGGAGGCCAAATTACTACGAAAAATATATGTCGCATAAAAAGTATACCCAACTTTTTTTTTTGTGTGGCTGTGTTACCGTTCGTTCTTCCTTATTCTGCTACTAAATTTGGTGCATTGTGCTTTTCATGGTTATTTATTAATTTAAAAGGATTATTCTCTATACAGAAGTCTGCAGGCTATTTCTCTAAATAACCTCGTTTACCATGGAATCTCTTGCGTGTAAAATCCTTGAATTCACTCAGGATAGATCAGTTTCTATAGTAATTTCATATTGTAGAGATGCTTCGGCAATGGCCTGTTAAAAGCTTTGTAATATCTTTGTACCTGATCTTGCTCATACTCAGCATTTTATATCTCCAATGCACAGCAACATACAGTATTTTCCTTGCTTGAATTCGTCCTGGTCTTGAGTTTAACGATGTTCTTCTCTAAAATCAGCTTGGCGGAGCTATCGGTTATGGTAAGCGTTAGTTCTGGTTCCAATCATTTCAAACCTATTCATCTGGTTTTTCACTATCTTCAACAACACGTAACATAGCCTAATCGTGTTGGTATTTGCCAGTTCATTTAGCATCACAAATGCTCTCCAACAAGTTATGGCGTCTTTGGAGAGAATTTGTAAACAAGCTTACATGTGTGGCATCACCGCAAATACGTCTATTCGAGTTTCGAGAGGCTTCGAAGTTTGTCAAATTAAAGTAGTAGTGGCGTATTTATAACCTTTACATTTATTGTTGCTCGCAGCATCAAATATGTTTTCCATAAAGTTTGTAATTTCCAGTTTTTTAATTATAAAAAAGGCCAAACATCGTTTTCCAAAGAGGAATTAGTTTTGTTTGTTTCTAGTCTCTTCTAATATTCAAGGGATCATTTTCTACAGATCGGGCAAAATATGTTCTAAGAAATTTAAATACGGAATACCATTTAAACATCAACATTCAACAGTTGCTAATAAATGATCACCGATAATTCCAGCCCATACATTAATAGCAAATTAATGATGGGAATGGTACATAATTGTTGCCTTTGGATTATCGTCACTTCATTCATATTTTTCCTTCAATTGAATCGGTGAGAGAAAATACAAGTGCCAAAAATGGCAATTTTAACTGAGATAGCCAAACCGCTTAAAATTCATAGGCCTATCACATATCGAAATAACAGTGGGTACATCGACCAACGTCCTATGTCCTACGGCAATCAATTTAATTTATGGCTGAGTGGAAGAACAGCAAAAGTGCGGCGCATATACCGTTCCTCCACTGTCCAACCATAAATGTGTCGTAGACTTATACAAATTTGACAGATGAAAATAACGAATCATTTGTTAGTAGATCCCTGTGATAGGAATTTCAGAACCGTTAAAAGGGTGATGAGAAAAGCTGATCGCATATATCTTTCCGAATGATTAGTTCCCGGTGTTGCCATTTACACTTCACGACTATAGTTATAAGGATATCATTGATTTTAAGAACTGGTGGCCACAATATTATAAAAAAAACTTCCAAGTCAACTGACCACAAAAAGTTAATTTTACCATTTCGCAGTACAGTCAGTTTACATACAATAGTGATACTCTAGGATATGTTACTACAAGTAACTTCATAGGTGGTGTTTTGTCGCAGACTTTTAAACTAATTAAACCTAATGCCAGTTCACAATTACCATTAGAAAAGGCGTACCCAAAAGCTGTTCCTATTAACGAAAAAATGATTTGAAGAAACTTATATTCTACTTTTGTGATGAAATCCTTGAATTTTACTACCATGTTGTATTTGAAAGTAAAAAATCGAGGCTTTCAATAAAAATTACAAATAAGTTTGTCACAAGGTCAATAAAGCTATAAAAAAACGATTTTTGAAGCATTTTTTTAATTGAGTGAAAGAACAGTATAACTGCAAGTTTCTTTTTTCATATATCTTTTTTGTATTATTTTTTTAAATTATTTACTTACTTTTTATTATTAATTAACATAAATTTTATAACTTTACAATACATAATTCGGCCGAATAACCTATAATTCTCCTTTAAAACAGTTTTTTTGCGAAATGGTCATTTTGGAGATGTATTGTTCTTTCACTCACCTATTCAGTTATATCCGTAGAGCTACCCGTATCCACGCCCCTGCAATTAGGAATAAAGTGATTTTCACGCCATCCTTAAGACACAATCAATATTTTTTTGTGTGCATAATTTGATACTTCTATCTTCTATATAGATTTAGCAGATTTAAAGATATTTAAGAAAAAAAATCTTTTCATAGTAATAACTTCAACACTGCATCTCGGAAACGTAACATTAATAATAAAGTAAAACTTTATATACACTTCGCCCTTTATTTTACCAGCTCTTTTAAAGTATAAATCGGACATCCTGCACATCTTTGAATATGTATTTCATTAGGTAATTTAATATCGACTTTGCTCATTCAAAATGTGCCATAAGCCTAATTTAATCGTTGTTCATGTAAGGTTTCATATGAAAGTTTTACATATGAAGTTTCAACCGAAATTTCAACTACGCACTAATGGAAATATTTAGTGATATGCGGTTGGCAGTGTTGCGTTGGGCATAACCTCTTCTGTAACCATATGCTCTTGGATTGTTGATATCTCGTTTAGTTTCCGTGATATCGTTATTTGAGTGTAACGTGTTTAATTATTATTAATGACGGTTTTTGAAATGTGCGACTTTCTGGAACAACGACGCAACGTAAAATTTTGCGTGAAATTGAGGAAAACTTTCACGTAAACGTTTCAACTTACGGAAATGATGCTCTAAGTCGTACGCAATATCACGAATAGTTTTCACGATTTAAAAGTGGTCGTCAGTCGATTGAAGATGATATTCGACAAGGAAGGCTTTCGACTTCAACTGATTACTCCCACGTTCAGAAAGTCAAAGGTCTGATGCGTGCAAATCGCCGATTAACTATCAGAGAAATTGCAGAAGAGATTAGCATCTCAATTGGGTCATGCCGTCATGCCATGAAATGTTGTTTAAAAAAATTGACAATGCATCGAGTTGTAGCAAAATTTGTTCCTCGTTTGATGAACGAACAACGCAAAAAAATCGTGTGGACGTTTGTCGGCATCTCCTTGAAGAATCCAATGACAATGAAACATTCATTAAAATGATCATAACGGAAGACAAAAGTGGGTTTACGACTACGATATTGAGACAAAAGCTCAATCATCAACTGCTAAGGGATCTCCACGCGCCAAGAAAGCTCGTCAGTGTCGATCTTGAATTCTTGCCCCAAGGTGAAACAGTCGACCGTGTGTACTATCAAGGCCATTTACAAAGGGTATGTGAAAAGATCCGCACCAAGAGACCACAATTTTTGACGGTTGACGGAAGTATGGTTTTTATATCATGACATGCGCCCGCACACTCAACTTTGTCAATTCGTCAGTTTTGTGCGGTGTTCTCAGATGACATCAAAGCAATTTCGCCACACACTTTAATGGCCATGTCGAATGAAGCTATCCAGGACTGTATCACCAAATGGAAATGCCGCCGGAAAAAGTGTGTGAATAGGGGAGGAGAGTACTTTGAAGGAAACAGGGACCAATAATGTATAAAATTAATAGTAACGTTTAAAAAAATTCGGTTATATTCTGAGCAGACCTCGTACATCACCACTGAATCACATTCCAATAAAAAAAAATAATTAACTTTCTCAGCTATATCAAAATTTGTCACATCGTTGACGGACCTTTATCGACTTGAGTGGAAAAAATAAAAGAAAAACCATCTCTCTTATAAGCTATTTTTATCAAATTCTAAGAAAATCGCTGCTCGGTTATTAAGTGTCCATGGTTTCAGCTGAAACGGCGAGACACTGATTATCCGGACTTACTAAATGCGAAAACTTGATAACAAGTGATTAATAGCCTTTGTTCCCTTAACAATATCTTTCAGCTAAATTAGCGTTAGTTATTAATTAACGACGCACAACATGAAAAATACAAGAGAAAAATACTTCCTCGTAATAGTCTAATTCTGGACGATTAAGCATATTTGGGTACTATATAGGAAAGAAAGGAGCTTTGATGAGGGTAGCGACTCTACGTAGCGGAGTTAATGTCATCAAGTGGCCTTTTTATGGCTCTGGTGTTGACATCTTGTTCGCCATGTGATACTTAACCCGGGCTAATGCCAAACAATAACTGACAAATTAGAGTCCTATAATTTAGGGATACCTAATTAAATAATAATTAATACGCAGGCACCAAAAGTTCCGGGATATATGAATATTTTTGCATAATTTTATGGAAAGTAGGAAAACATTAAAAAATACATATATTCTATTATTAGCTCTTACATGTATTTACTCTTTTTTAAAGGTATTAAGATAATTCGACAAATTAAAAAAAAAATAAATCTTGTCAAATGAAGTCCAACAATGTTCTTCTACATCAGAGATCCAGGCGTGCAAGAGATATTCAACCTCATAGACAAAATTGCTAACTGCTGATAGTGCGGGAAACAACTACTCTATGGGGTAAATGATACACCTAGTATTGGATACACCACGCTAATAAGTACTCGTTACAAAAAATCTTTCAGAAGAAAAACGATTATAATCCATACAGCTGTAAATAAACTTTTGACAATGCCGTTTTTTAAAAATATCGTTCTTTTCTTTAATTTTAATTTATATATCTCTTCTGTTAATGTTTGTAACGTGTAATGGAAGCTGCTTGATGAAACAATCCCAAGTAAAATGCGAAAACAAAAAGATCTCTTTGTGGTTTGTAACAGCCGTTTTTTACGTGATTAATCTTTGTCAAAGGTAACAGCAAGAATGTAGGATGTTTCTCTGAATGATTGCATTATTTGAGAATGTAGACATCTCAAGTACGTGTTTTTCTATTAATTATTTAAACATTTCATTTCTAGATTTTATTTCGGATAATTATGTGTTAGTGTTTAATGCGTATTATAGTGGTGCAATTAAGGGGTAGTTTTGCCTTATTAGTTAAAAATAATAAAAATAACAAATCGTGTATGGTGTAACATTTACTATCTCTACAGTGTGAATGTCACCATTTATTTTAACAATAATTCAATAATTAAACAGTTTCTTGAGATCTTGTTATAAAAATTCAACTTTGTTATCAGACCTAGTTAGTTTTGTTTCCACCTGTATACTGCTACATTGTTGATACTTCATGTAGATCTTTGTCACACCCTACAATTAGTTATAGAACACCGATTTAATGAACTATATGCAATAAATGTTTACTATTTACCTGTTATAAACATGTAAAAACTTTATGTACAAATTGTATTGATTTATATAATTGTATAATTTAACTGTACTACCTTTTATTGTTATTATTTTCTTATATTATTGTTTATTTGTTGTAAAACAAATCTGGAGCACAATTAGGTTACTTGGGTGTCAAGATTTAAGGTTATTTTATTTGTTTCTATCACCATCGACCCATAGACAAATGGTTAGTGGACTAGATAATTTCTATGTTGGACCTAGGCTATGGTCAGTGTTAGAACCCGTTCAGTGGTGATTATTGATTAAATAGCAGTTGCCCAGTCTGAAAATTTTGTTCAAACAGCCAATCATATCGACTGTTTTTTATAAGATTTAATTCAATAAATCTCTTGTTGGAGCGACTTAAAGCCCTCTTTCATTTTGCAACTGGTAAAGCAAGTAGCTCGTGTATGATTTATACTTAAACCGAAAAGTTTACCTAACATTAATCACTTGTGAACTAAATACATAGTATTTAAATTTCTAGATTTCTCTTAAATTCAGTAGATTTCANGTATGTTGGACCTAGGCTATGGTCAGTGTTAGAACCCGTTCAGTGGTGATTATTGATTAAATAGCAGTTGCCCAGTCTGAAAATTTTGTTCAAACAGCCAATCATATCCACTGTTTTTTATAAGATTTAATTCAATAAATCTCTTGTTGGAGCGACTTAAAGCCCTCTTTCATTTTGCAACTGGTAAAGCAAGTAGCTCGTGTATGATTTATACTTAAACCGAAAAGTTTACCTAACATTAATCACTTGTGAACTAAATACATAGTATTTAAATTTCTAGATTTCTCTTAAATTCAGTAGATTTCAGCCTTGTTAACCAATTGAATTTTGCTTATATTTTGTACGACCTTCAATGCTGTGCAACCACGTGCTAATTGAATTTTGTTTCTTCTTTTTTCTCTCACCAGAGCTTAAGTACCAGAAAAGTCTTCGAAAAGTTTAAAAGTTTAGAAGAGAGTTGTTAGAAAAGTTTTGTTATTGAAAGAAAAGTTTTTCAAAAAATTTTTAGTTAGAAAAGTTGTTAAAAAAGTTTAGAAAAGTTTTTAGTTTTCAGATGAGTCTCAAGTTTTTGAAAAGTTTTTAAGTTTCGTTAAAGTATGACGAAATGTTTATGAAGAAGGTAATGTTCACATTAATGAAGATTAAGTAGCTAAAGATTAATAAAGTAAAATTTTGAGTCCCGCGTTTGGACAAATTTGATGGTAACCTGGCAGAGAATTAGGTCGACCCTTGGTCTCCAGATTTGTGTTCTTCGAGTCCAAGATACCAAGACCACCTGTAGACACCCCGTATTCCACATAACATCCCATAAAACACCTGGACATCACGCGTGAGAAATGTATTGGTGAATTTTATTTGTGATTTTTTTATTTTACTCCAAATCCCCACCTACAGGGTGAGGAAACCGTTAGGGGGTTATTTTATCTTAGTTTATTTGCAGGTTGGCGCCCTTTTAACATCTTTTATTTCTCATAACGCTTTTCTCAAACTGGAGAATCTATATGTTGGAATCAAAAAAAATAGAACCAACCCACTTCCCATTGCCTCCGCTATAAGAGCTGCCGTTCGCCTTTTGTCGTTTGAACTTTTTAAAAGCGATGACGCGACAATGGAAAGACAAATTTGAAGGAAAATTAATTTTTGTATATCCATCGAAAATAATCAAATAAATAGTTAATAAGAAATTTTTTCACTTTCCTCAACTTCTAAAATAATGGAATTTTAGTGAACATATGTATTTTTTGTTACTTTAGTAAGGAGAACATATGGCAAATATTTGGTATATATTATTAATACCACAACTTCTTACTGAAATGTTATACATAAATAAAATTAAAAGATCCAGTGGCGGTTTTACCATAAGAGCTGCGGAGCTGCAGAACACATAAAATTTTATGTATTTAATCATATTAAATATCAACAAAATATTTAAAGAATCCAAATGTACTCGCGCTAAAATAAATCTAGGAGCTTATATTATTATTTATTGCGACGCGAGCTACGCTCCTTAATATATGCAACCTCATATACACAATGTGTGGACAGCGAACAATTATATGCGTCCTTTGTTTTTATTGGCTGATCAGGCACGTGACCCAGTACACGAAGATAGGGGCTTTGGCGGCTGCAATACTGACAGCCACTGCGCTGCAGTCTGCAGTAAATGCAGTAATATTTCGTACGTGTTATGTGGTGGTTTATTTCTGCGAGCGGCACGTGTGAATATTTTCGTTTAGGCGCCTACGGATATTATAGTTATTAAAATGAATAGCGTTTCGTTTAAAAAAAAACTTTATTTGGTTCTCTGCCTTATGAGGATAAACTAAAAATAAAAGAAGTAAAAGTTATAAAAAATCAATAATGTATACACAAAAGCAGAGTGGGTGTGCGGGTGTGATTTAAAATATTCACTGTTTTGTTTTCCGTGCTTACTTTTCGGTGGGGATAAAGCGGACAATATACAGTGTGAAAGATTTAAGTCATTAAGTCTTTAGGTAAAATAAACATAAGAAGTCAGTTAGATTCTGCATATTGGGATAATATACGGAAACATATGAACAGGTAATGAAAAATCGTCATGTATTATTTAAAATCATAGATTGCATAAAATTTTACGGAGCTTTCGAATTAGCACTTCTCGGACACGACAAGACAGAAAATTCGGACAACCCTGATGTGTTTCGTGGACTCATAAATTTTAAAAGAACATCTAGCCACATTGGTATGACCGGGATTTTCTGTGATTGTACCGGGAGTTAGCTGTATGGTCCCGGATTTCGGATTTGCACGTATAACTCCCGGAATATAATATAATGTACATATATATAAAAAAATATAAAGAAAAAATCATAACACGCCGAGGAAAATTGTTGGCAAATTTCACAAACGATTTTTTTTTAGAAACAATATTCAATAATTTAATAAAATATATTTAGTTTATTCCAATTTATTATACCATCAGTAGGTAATTCGTAAATGGATATTTCAAAAAGGTATCAATTTCAAAAATCATTCTTGTGAAAATCTGTATTTTTTTTTATAAATTCATTGTTCCTTGAAATTCAGAAGTGCCAGGAAAACGCGTGACTTTGAAAATTTTAAAATTTTTCGCCTGCAGCGCCATTTAGAAACTCCGGGCAATTAATATCCCGGAATTCAATTCAACAAATATAACAACCCTAAGCAGAACACATTCAATCAATGTTCACGCGCCGCCACTGAAAGATACTAAGCCAAAATCAAATGAAATGAAATATTCACCTGTTTACAGAAAGATGCAGTTTTATATTTTTTCGAAGTATTGCAAATTATAAAATAAAATAATTATTTTTTTGCTATTTGAGAAAAATGAGGAAATTATCGTGTTACCTTAAGTGCATTACTAACACTGAACTGAAGGAGGATGAAAATGAGATAAAAAAACAAAGGCATGTTCTGTTCTGAATATGAGAAATAATAGAAAAAATATAAAGACCAGCTTCAGGAAGTACTACAAACTAATGGATTTTTCCCACTACGATAAAGGAATTTTGGAATTCTAATTTTAAGTCTGTCGAAATTTACCGGTATAATAAATTAACTCCAATAAATGATTCGAAAGATATAACAAAAACAAATTTTAGAAGAAATTCAAATCAAACTTTTTTTAGCGGTCACTCCGTATTTGCCCAAGTTGACTAATCTACTATTACGGTACATACAGTTTGTTAAGAAACACCCTATATGACTGTGTGTGATAAGATGTTTTAAAATTTATTTGAATTCGTTTAGTGCTTTAAGAAAAAAACTACAAAAGAAAATAAAAATATATCTTAAAAAAGTTATGTAACTCCAGTACCACTGAATTCTTGAAAGAAGAAGTTTCATGAGCATAATTAGTCCCAAACTTTTTACGTTTCTGAATACCATCAAATATTAAAACTTATAAGATATAAGCTTTTAAATATTCAGTCCTGTATAGGCAATTCATTTATATTTAATTATAACACAGTAACGTTTTTAGTTGAATCTCAGATAGTTTCAGTTTCTATAATATCTCTTTTCGTAAACAGAGAGGCGTCGTATTCGCTAAAATGTGCAAAGTTGCTGGCTGAAATTGTGCCCAACGCAGTGTAAAGTTACTAAAAATATACGTCCTTAGTTTTGAAGTAGTTTATTCCAGCAGTCGGTAATGCTCGCCGGTTATTGAGTGTCCCTTTAAGCATCTTTATAAAAGGGAATCTTTTGTGCCACGATACAGCCAGAATTCTCAAAGAAAAGTTTCTCGTGGCCATTGTTGTGCATACAGTTCATAACCGCATTTATTAGAAACTTTACAATCCAGCTGGAAAGCTGGGAAAAATAAAGTTGACAGCGCAGGACTCTCTACAGGCGTATAATAAGCTTTATTAAATACTATTTATCAGTTAACTATGGGGTGCAGTTAAACAATTTGCCAAACTTTAATGGCTGATACCTGCCAACTAACACAAACTGCTATAAATATGCGTCCCAAATCATATCCCTTTCGTAATAAAGGCTTTTAAAGTTCGAAAGAAACAACGTTTTTGTAATTCCAGGGACGGACTTGGGAACTTCTGATCCTTTTTTTTCCGGGTTATTATATTGTGACCTATGTTCCTCGTCGCCGCCGGTTACAGATTTACCTTTTACTTCCTCTGTCTTTGTTAGGTATATTTGACCTGTCCTTGTTGTTCTCGGGCTAGGCTCTGTATGTATCTCAGAAACTACTAAAAATATGATAAATATGACACCACGTTCTAGAGCTCGATTTTCATGCCTAATTTGCTATCTTCATTTGTTTCTGAGGTACAGGGCGTTTCAGGTTATTGTGACATTTTTGAACACGTCTGTATCTCAGTTATTAAATATGTTAGAAAACTGCCGAATTGAATGCCGAATATTAGATTTTTAGTAGATCTTAAGATTTCGGAGTCTTGACTCAAAGTTATGTATATTTTTTTATGGAAAAACAGACGAGTTTTGTAAAAGTAAGAATTATAGTTTTATATGTGTAATATCTTGGAGTAATTATAAATGAAAAATCGTAGATTTTTACTACTTAATTTTATTTTCTTCCCCAACACACAGTGATAACATGCATCAAAAAACGTTGAAATTTGCTCTTTTATATCGAGCGCTGTACAAAAAAATAAAAGAAATAAAATAGACAAAAACAATATCTATCCTAGAAAAACATACACTATTCTACATTAATTTATATACAAGGTATTTATAAAATATATAACAATATGTATTTTCATAGCCAGCCATATTAAAATGAAAAAAAGGATCAAATTTATATATATAAAACACCCCATATCTCCTGTGTTTGAAAAAATAACTATAGCATGTGATGTATTGCTAAAAACCAAACAAAAATCTCTATTTTTAGGCCATGGCCAGCTACGATTTCCATTTAAAAAAATGGGGTCATAATTCCAAAATCTTAAGATCTACTAAAAATCTAACACCGGTATTCAATTCTACGTCAAAGAATTAGTCTTGAGTAGTTTTCACTTTAACTCTAACATATTTAACAGCTGAGATATACATGTTCAAAAATGTCACAATAACGAGAAACGCCCTGTAACTCAGAAACAAATGAAGATAGCAAATTTCTGATTTCACAGTCGAGTTTACTATGAAAATCGAGTTAGAGAACGTGGTGTCAGATTTATCATGTCCTTAGTACGTTTGCTCTTGTTGTTCTCGAGCTTGGCTCTATGGGGAGAACCCGCTGTCAGAATTCTTAGGCTTCCCTGATATTGACTCCTTAGAATATGTTTCTCAGAGCAGCGATTTTGTCTGCAACGACCTTAAAACCAACATGAACCGAAATCAACATTATAAGTTCTGACAGCTGGCCCGGTCCTACATAGTCTAGCCCAAGAACAACAAGGCAAGTCTGACGGCGACTAAGATATTTGATATGTTTGTGAACAACGTATATAGGAATTTGTGATGTTAAATCCTTCATTAAAGTTTGATCAAACTTTTTATTTACACATTCGTCAATCTCATCTATGTGAAACTACTGAGGAATGATTTTATCTGTTTATTAGATATTGGGGTTGTATATCGATGCTGGTTGTTTTAGTTCACAGAGTATCTAGTTGTTTCCTACAATATCATTAATTAAAAAGTAATTATTCGTATTACAAATACTTAAAACTACATTTCGTAATTTATAGATCTATAATAAAGTAAATCCCAGTTTATTCAAAATCGATATAAAAATTTAATTTTAGTACGACATTCAGCTAGTAGCAACAATAGTTGATAGTGTTGCTTTTTAAATATATCAACCGCACTTAGAATATAGTTTACCCTCACCTTTCTTTATTAACCTTGAAAATTTATTATATTATATCGGCTAGTCTGAGTACTATTTATAAGTGAGTTAAGACCTTTTTACAATGATAGATGGGCTATATCTTGATAAATTTCGTGCGATGAATTTGTACAGTTGCAAGAATCATTATAACAAAAACATTTGTCTCAGGATTCTCAACTGGTACTACTACTAATGCTGTTCAGGTATTTTTATATGTATTCGCCAGTTAAATGCCCAATTGTACGGCCCACAAAAAAAAAGTGGGAGGTCCGAAAGACCAGACTGGATTCCGATTCAGCGACCCCAAAAACGTATGGATTGCTTTGTTGGAAATTGATTTTCTACAGACCTTGACCTGATCTTAACCTAGAGCTAATCGGATCAAACGGAAACAGATTCGGATTCAGTGACCCCAAAAACGTATAGACCATTTGACGATGAGAACAATTCCGAACGACACGACTTTGAGAAAATATTCGCGTCCCTTCCAGATAGACATTCAAATGTATTAACATAGTTGAAAATGAAAAATATTATATTTTTTGACAGAAAATACTGCTATGGTCATATTCGAGAGCAAAAATACCACAGTCTTGTATGTTAGGATGTAAATAATTAAGACTATGTTCGGTGACCTATACTTAAATAGTAAATCAACTAAACTGTTGTGATACACTGATTGTGAGTGTTTTAATTCACACCAACGAACCTAAAGAACTAGAACATTACAATATATGGGTTTACTTTGTTAACAATTGATTCTCTACATTTGACCTTGAACTGACCTTAACCCAGAGTTAATTGAGTCAAACGGACACCATATTCGGATTTAGCGACCCCAAAAACATATGGATATACAATGGTCTTTCGGATATACCACTTTTTTTGTAGGGCTTTGTTATTTGAAAAGAAAGTGATGATTGTGGATCACATGTTGATTTACGAAGAATAGATTCATAATGAAACAATTCTTCTGCAGCTTTTTTTATGAAAACCAAGGGTTAAATTGTTAGAAATTGTTTATAGCCCTAATTCAGTTTCCTGCGATTTCTTGAAAATAAAACGAGTTATACAAGTTATTATGCATGTTATAGTACTTAGATTTTTTAAAATGGTAATATTAAACAAACATTTTTAAAGATAATATACGTATATATCATTTTATTTATTTATCAGAATAAAAAGTATACTAATGACATACTACTAAATACGAATCTTAAGGTCACTTGCAAGGGAACCGAAAATAAATTTCCTGAAAACTGTCAATATGAATAAATTGGCGCTATATCCATTTTCAGTCCTGAAAAATGAAGTCACCTACGCACAGGCCGGTATCGCAGACGATTTATGTCTGCAGATTCGTTTTACCCGTTCCGCATAATGTAAATACATTGTTCAAAACCAGGCTTTATTAAAGTCAATAAGTGGTGTGATTTTACATCGCAGTGCACTCTGGGACGTTCCCTATTTATGTGAATAAGCGTTTTCCACGACAGAAATGTACATTATATTACGAATTACTGGGTACACTACGTGATGTTCAGTGTGTGAAAATCTAATTGCTTTAAAACGTGACTCTACACTCCAAAATTTCTAAGCAGTTAACCAGGGTGTTTGCACTGCAAACAACGGAAATGTTTTAATGAAAATTCTCAACACGAGCAATCTGAAATTCTAAGAAATATATGTATATATGTATATACAAGTGAAGACAAACCAAAAGTACCTAATAATAAATTAATCTAAAATACAGGGTGATTTTTAAGTTCAGGTTTTCTTTTTAATCGTTTATATTTTTTCTAAATCCTCAAAGAAAGTCATTTGAAATAATAATAGAAATACATAGCAATTGCAGTTTTTTATATACTCCTGCATAACGTGATGTCTCATAAAGGTGCTGTTGTTTTCTGTTTTAGAAAATCCACTATACAACTTCACTATTTAAAAGGACCCATAGTGTAGTGATGAATTAATTGGTATTAATATATCAAGAATGTTACCAAGTTATTACCATTGCATCGCATCGCGATTGCATGCCTAGTGTTTTCCTTTGCGATTTCGTCCAGCAGCTAGGTTTGTTTGTACTGTTTAAAGGGTTCAAGAAATGCACCTATAGGACAAAGATTCAGATTACCTAGAATGATATAAACAGAAGATGTATTAGATGTTGCTAGAGAAGACTTAACAGTACCAGCACAGCAAATCGAAGTTCCTCCTAATAAGCATGCAGTACTTTATGTAAAAATCAACTTTATCCACATAAAATGCAGCAAGGTCAAGCATTAATGCTTTCAGATCATCCTAAAAGGGTACAGTGTGATGAATTTTCTTTTGGCAACGAATGAACCAACTCATGCTCATACCTATTAACACAAGGAACAAAAAGTCAACAATTTTAGCTACTAACCAGTTGACTACGATTAATTCAAACAATTTCGAATCAAACAATGTTGTCAGTGGAAATTTTTACGATTTGACTAAGGCATTTGACGTGTGTTCCACAGAATCTTCTTAAATAAACTAAAATTTTACAATTTTGATGACAATAGCGTGTCCCTTATTGAGTCTTATCTATCGAACAGAACTCCGTATGTTTTTTATAATTCTTATTCTTCACACCTAACAAAAATACTTCATGAAGTTCCCCAAGGCTCAGTATTGGGCCCTATTCTATTTCTTATATATATATAAATGATTTCCCAAATTGTGATATAACTACTGATTTTATTTTATTTGCCGATGATACTACCGCTTTAAAGTCAAATAATAACTTAATTAAACTCGCAGAGGATTCAGTGGATACGCTGCCGCTGATAAAGGACTGGTTGATTGCTAATAGATTGAACTTAAATGTTGACAAAACTCAATCTTTGCTTTTTACACTTCGCCATATCAATACTTGTGATAACTCAAATAGCATTAAATTTCTTGGAGTTCACCTTGACACTAAATTGAGTTGGGAAAAACATGTCAATGAATTATCCGCACGTTTATCTAAGAATATTTTCCTACTGCGTAATTTGGATCGTGTAGTATCTAAACCTGTACTCATATCTGCATATTATGGTACTTTTCATGCCACCATGACTTATGCTACTTTGAACTGGGGTCATTCGTCTCATAGTGATACAATTTTTGGTTTACAACGTATATGTATTAGAATTATGGCTGGAATAAAATACAGAGATGATTGTCGGGAGCACTTCAAACTGCTAAATATTCTTACAATGCCGTCAGTTTACATACTTGAATGTCTCATTTATATAAAAAATAATCTGAATAGATTTGTTCGACAAGAAAATTTTCATTTTCATTATACAAAAGAGAGACATAATATTAGGCCAAAATTTCATAGAATAGCGAAATCCAAAGATGGCACAAATTATTTTTGCATTAAAATCTTTAATAGACTTCCATCTGAGATTCGATCACTAAATTCAGACTGTTTAAGGCCAGAATTAGAAGATATCTTAAGAGAAAAGAGTTTTACAATTTTGATGAGTTCCTTGCTGACCAGTTTTTAGTTATATAGTGTATGTTCGTAATATTTACTTTTTATGCTGTTTACGTTATATTTGTCTGAATGTGCTTTAGTGTAGTATGGCTTATATGTTGTATCTTTCGTGTTTTTCTTCCTTTGACTTGTGTAAACATTTTAATGTATAGACACCAATAAATAATTTAATCTGATTTGATATTATAGAAATACATAATCCGAAATAGGCATGTACAGGCTATGAAAATTCCTTTAAATGTAAGACAATCCATGTAGTTTTTACACGAAAGTGCTGTACGTCATTTTTGACGAGAAGTGCGCGATTATCTAAATAATAAAGCCAATAGATGGATGGGCCGCAATGGGCCATGATCATGATCTTCAAGGTTGCTCGATAGTATTTTCACTTGAGGGGTTACATAAAAAGTTTGGTGGATAAAAAAGACTGAAGTGAACAGTGAAAAAATTACGCAAATATCAAAACCGATTGCCAACATTTTTGGGAAATTAACACCCCATTAATTTTAAAGTTCTAATCAATTCTATGGATTTTTTCACAAAATGCATTTACACAGGACGTAGGTATAAATTGAATAATAATAATAATAATAATAAAAGGAGTTCGATTGCTTTCAAATTAGTTATATAGAAATAATTTTTTTTTAGATATATGAAAAAGGCGCTTGACCAACACAAAACATATTTTTTTATGGCGTCAAGACCTACTTGTCTAAGTCTTCAAAATGTAAATACATTTTATTTTTTTACTACAAACTATGCCATGGAATGTAATTATTAGATTAATTAAAATATAAATATTATACAAATTATAAATATATTATAATTTAAAATACCAAGTCAATAAGTAATTTTCCATTTGTGGTAGGTAATACTTTCAACATTAATACTGATGTTTTAAAAGTTTTTTGCGACCTTTTAAGTTGGAAAAATATTTAAGAAAATGTTTGAAGCTTAATGTCTAGAGTTTGAAAAGTATATTAGGGATATTTATTTTTCCTTGAAAAGTTTGATGCAAATTAACATCAAAATCTTAAATGGAACATTCGTACAGCTGATGTTGAAGTATTTTCAAACCACCGTTATAAATTTTTATCGGAAAACTTTCAGAAGCAAGAATCGAAAAGACAAACACTTCTGGCTTAAATATAATCACAACTTTCGATGTACCATTGGGAGTTTGTAATGTAAATATTTATTCATAAACACAGTTGGTTAAATATTGTTGCACAAAAGTTTCATTTAAGAAAACTTACTTTAGTATGATTAGTTTGTTATAAGTTAATAATTAATTTGTTATAAATTCCAAGTAATTTGCGCACAGTCTCAACTACACTCTCCGTACATGTAACAAACTTTCACAATCTTCAACCGCTCATCCGTCGTGTAGCGCCCCATTTTGTCTAACCGCAAAGTGTTTACAGCATGTGTTCCTGCCCAATGCTGCCAACTCTTCGGAATGAAAATGGCGCACAATTCAAATCCTGCGTTATTTTGGGACAACCTTTATAAAGATTCGTCAAGATCCGTTACATAAATTCTACCCATTAGTTCTAAAATTAGAGGGGGGCGCTGTTCAGAGTCGAACACATTGTACTACTATCAATTAAGCAAAAAAATGAAAGGAGCAGAAAATTTTCTAAAATTTTTTTAATGATTTTTTGAAAGGCTGTAACTACGTAACTAATGGGTCGTATCGAGAGAAAAAGAGGATTTTGACGCTTGAAGATTCTGGTTTTGAAATCTCGAGATGAAAAATTTCTTTGAGCATCATTCTCGTCATAATCAAAAGAAATACTGCAAGGCAAAAAATTTAAATTTTTTTCAAACCTGCATATGTGCTCAGAAAATGTTTTTCTGGTTTAAGCCATGCCAGGGTCATTTAGCCTGATTCAACAGCACCAATTTTATTTTTATTTTCTGTATAATTATTTCTCATTGAGATTATCATCGATATCTCATGAACTAATGACGAATAGCGAACGCAAGGTGGGTTTTAGAAACCTGAATCAATCCTCTTCAAGGGCCTTTGGGTATGTTTGAGATTTTTTTAATACTTAGCATTAATTTGAAAAAGTGCAAAAAATGTTTTCTGCTGTTTTGGAAAATCAATGACTATTTTGCAAATATTGCGAAAAGTACCAACGTTCGCAGGGATTTTTTAGCATACCCACGAGGCCTGTAAATTTCGAAACCAATCGGTTAAACCGTTCTCCTTTCCTGAATCATCAATATTTTATAAACAATTAAAGGAGCAGGTTTATTGTTCCTTACTGATCAATTACTGATCAAGATGAAAAAAAAATATTGCGTTATTTTTCTCACAATTTCGCCTTAAATACTGATCAAATATTGAAAAAAAACAAAATTCAAAATTTTGAAAAAAAATAAATTTTGGAAAAAATCAAAATTAAAACAAAAATTTGTGTTATCTATTTTACAATTTTACATTGAATACTTCAAAAGAAGAAAAAAAAAAAAATAAATTTAAGGCTAAAATTTTGATTTTTTTTTTTGATATTTGAGTATTTAAAATTTCGAGAAAAATAATGCAAAAAAATTTGTTTCATCTTAGTCATTAATTGATGTTTAAGGAGCAATAAATCTGCTCCTTTAATTTTATATACAACTTCGATTTCAAAGTTTATAGGTGTATTGATTTAAAAAATACCTACAAATAGCAGAAAAAGTAATTTTTTTGCACTTTTTCAAATTAATGCTGAATAAAAAAAATAATTTCTCGAACATACTAAAAGACATTTGAAGAGGATTGATTCAGGTTGCTAAAACCCACCTTCCGTTTGTTGTATTATTAATTCATGAGATATCGATGATCAAAGAAAAAGTCACTTTTCACTCAATATTGATATCTCAATGAGAAACAGGTAATCGTACAGAAAATAAAAAAAAACAAATTGAAGCTGATTAATCAGGCTAAAAATGACCCTGGCATCGATTAAACCAGAAAAAAATTTCTGAATCCATGTGCAATTTTGAAAAATTTTTTTTTAACTTTCGCCTAACATTATTTCATATCAAGATTTCTAAACTAGAATCTTCAAGCTTCAAGATGCTTCCATTTTTCTCGATACAACTATTATTCACGAAGCTACAGCTTTTCAAAAATCACTAATAAAAATTTGTAAATTTTTCTGCTTTTAAAATTTTTTTACCATGTTTAGTTATCAATAGTTATAATAAATACAATAATGAGGTTGTGTCAAATAAATATCTAACGTCTTTGGCAAGTTATGGGAAAATGTATTAATTTTGAAGGTTTCGCAACATATTGACAAACATCGTCCTTCGCTTCAAGATTCATGTGCCCTTTACACCACATTTATGTCCATTAGAAGAATAAAATAGGTCGTAAAGATAGCTCGCAGTAAGTTCAGAACCATAATAATAAAAGACAATTCAGTTGACAATGCTGAGGGTCCAAAATTACGTTAAAGTCTATCCAATCGATCAAACCGAAACATTCTCCCCTTGGCGGTTATCTGAGTCTGGGACCGAAAATAACTTTCACTTTTTCTATAAAAAAGGTTATATGTTTTTTAAACAAATATCTGTCCTATTTTTCTGCTGAACGAGATTTTATTAACGGCAAATCATTCTCGGCAGTAGCTCCCGACTGCTTTGATTTCATATTTATTAAGTGAGATATTAAAAAAGTTATAGGACATTCAGTTTATTCGAAAATCCCATGAATTTGTCTTTAATAAAAGGTTATGAACGTATATTTACACACCCACACATTATTCTTGGACTTTGAAAACACCACAATTAATTAGTCCAGTCGTATCTGTTTTAAAAGTAGGTTGTATGAATGTGTCATATAGTAACGTTAATTTTTGTTGGAAATACATAGTTCTAAATATTATGTAAAATGATAATTGCGATATGCGCCCGCTGAAAAAATTGTGCATAATTGTTAAAATAGTCAAAAGAAAAAAAAGATTAGTTTTGAGATTCTTTTAAAAAAAAAGTGGTCTGAAATTTTTATGTGCATTATTGTTGCAGCAATTCAGTATAGACCGAAAAAAAATTCGTAAAAAATTATGTTTTCTTCATGAATTTATTTCGGACCTTGACTTCAGAGCAGCCATATAAAACTTCATGATATTGTAGTATTGCAGACATTTTTTCAACGAAATCGGCCGGGTAGATTTCGCACAATTCAATTGTTAATTAAGAAAATAGAGAATTATATTTATTTTTCAATTCTCTCTCACGGTAAAAACAATGATTATTTTGAAGTTGGAGTCCTTTGATCCTTTGGAGTCTCAACTATCAATCCCCATTTAAAACTTTTCGATTTAATCCATTTTAGCAATAATTAGATTTTTTTCAAAATTTCTTCGACAAAATACTTACAAACATTTAGAAAAATATGTTTCCTTTAAAGCTTTGTAACCATGAGAATCACTAAAACCACTACTCGATTATACTATACGTCAAACAGTTAATATGAATTAGTTTTACTTTAATTCCAATCGATCTAACAACAGAGAATCGAATATCTAATTTATCAGTTTTTATCTTGAAAATCGAGCTTAATAAATATTTTTCTATCTTCAACCAAAAGATTGCCTAACTTTTTTGATTTTAATAAAGGACTAGACAAGAGAATTCGCTTTATTCTTATTACATTTCATTAATGTTAAGTTAATGTCAGTTTCGTGGATTCTAACATCACCACCATATTTATGATTTAGCACTAAACTAACAGCATGGAACCGACGATTTTAGAACAAGAATTGAACTACAAGCGGAACGAATGTTTTATCTGAAAAAAAAAAAGAAAAATGCAACATACACGGGACTGATGCTTTAACAAGTTACAGGCAGCAAATATGAGCAGTTCTCGAAAACAGTGTAATTAAGAGTATTATTTGCCCGTAAAATTGATGCAAAATATTTAAGATAAACATTAAGACAAATTTTAAATGAAAAAAAATTCCCTTGTTTAAAGCTGAGCTTGTGCAAGCTGAGGTATTGATATTTGGAAGAGATAGGGGGATACTTATCCTTTGTTAGTTATTTTAAACTGCAATAAATGATAGCCTATCTCCAGCTCAAATATCAGTTTTCAGCTTGCACGATGTAAAAAATAGGCATTTTTGAATTAGACTATCGAAAAGCAACTTTTGATAGAATTGAAATAGCTTGAAGACTATTAAAGATAGATATAGCGAAGCTTAATTAAAGTCCCCTTAATATTACTTATAAAATCTAAATATGCAAAAATATATAAGGTGCTCCAAAAAATATATATTTAGCAAACAATAGGGTTACAGTTTCCTATACATTATCCGCAACTGCCCGTCTCACTTTTAGACATTTTTAATGTGATTAAATTTTTTTTAAATTTTAATTAGCTTATACTTTGCTTACTTTTTTACACTTATGTTTTTTATTTAGTAATAGTTAGACAGCTGTTTGTATACTTTTACTTTGAAATGTAGTGTACCTCATTTTGGTTGACTTCGTCTGAATGAGGTGGCATTGCTTTTCGCAATATGTTTACCTTTGTTCTTTTTTCTTATTCTTTTTTTATATCTATTTCTCTTTGTATATTTGTAGTTACAATAAAGCCGATTTATTATTATTATTATTAT
>NW_019416457.1:533571-540135 GCF_000390285.2 Anoplophora glabripennis
CGAGATCCCTGTAGTGAGAACCGAATTTATAACAGCCTGTATATTGATTTGCTGCCTACAAACACAAATGCCTATGCCTATGTGCTTTGGAAAACTTAGCTTTTACGTAAAATCACTTATAACGTAGGTACTTAAACATATATAGAGCCTATAAAAAATTATCAAAATGTACAGGTTCATGATTCTCCTTAACACTGCCACCGCTTAATCGTGGAATGCTTTAACTCAAAGTAACTCCGATCGGACCACCCCCGCGCCCAGCGATAGTGGCCAAATATTTGTTGTAATACACTGGAAGTGTCTACCCCCTCTTATACACTATTCGATTCTACATATTTTCGTAATATCTGGCCTTATACTACTGATTCCTTAAACATTTACATTAAAAATAACTCGCTAAAATAATTAGAAACTGAAATCTGTTCTCTAGAAAAGTTAAAGACAAGGAATCGTATTCGTTCCTTTTGTCTGTACCTGCTTTCTAGTAGTTTTAACAACAAAGGAAACTCAATTCCCCATTTTTGGGGCATTCACCCTGACACTTGCAAGTCACCAAAAATTATAAAGTATTATGCATGTAATCCCACAAATTAACATGAGAATGTTTAGTCGTTTTTAAGGCTACATGAAATAGCGCTAATAACGTGCTTTTCCCTAAAAAACCGAATCTCATTAATCATCTAGAACGCTACCGTCAACAAAGTTAAGCTAACTGCCCTTCACATCTAACACCCACATCACAATAGCGGATATGTGTTTTAAACAAGAACTTATTAATTTTCAGCGTACAGCTACAGCCCTTTGGTGGTATGTGTTGTTGTGGCTATTCGGGCGAAAAGAAGTAAGATTGATTCTTTCAGGGGAAAATGTGTTACGGTTCTCATTGACTTCGGTCCATAGTGAGAACTCTCCCACATCTTGAATAACGATACGTCCAATTCTCTTTAAATTCTATGGACGCATGTTTCAGGATATTCATTTATGTAAGTGTTGATGAAGCAAACTGAGGATATAACTGAATTAACTAGGAATCTATAATAATAAAATTTCATTCTGTTCGTCTACAAATAGATACAGAAAAAGAACTGAATATATGGGGTGTCCCAAAATTTACGCAAGATTTCAATTTTGCCTCATTTGTGCGGTAAGGTGTAGCCAACGAAATAAAACAGAAGATAGTGCGACAGCTGACAGTTCAGGGTTATTAAAAATGAAGCGCTACACGAAAGAACAACGCGTTTTCATCGTTGAGCAATATTTAAAAAATCGGAATAGTGATTTAACTTCATCAACTGTGAAGAGACTCATTGAAAAATTCAGGAAGACTGGATCTTAAACACTCTAACTGTCTTTGAACAAGTCGTTCAACACAAAACATTAAAGCAGTTCGTGAGTGTTGCTGAGAGTCCAGGAACATAAATACGGCACCGTGGTCAAGAATTGGACATTTCGAGAAGTTCTCTACAGCGTATTCTCACGAAACATATACATCTTCATACTTAGAAAGTTCGATTGACTCAAGAACTGAAACTTACTGGCCGCGCAGAGCGAAGAGAGTCCGTTGAATGGATTATGGAACAATAAGCGCTGACTTTTCGAAAAAAATCCTCTTCAGTGATGAAGCTCATTTTCATCTTGATAGCTTCTGTAATCGACAAAATTGTCAAATTTGAAGTTCAGAAAATCTCGAGTGATTGTTGAGAAACACATGCATCCACAAAGCGTCACTGTGTGGATTTTGGGCTGGAAATATCATCGAACCATTTTTCTTCAACATTTAATGGGTCTCGCAACATAATAATTTAGATTTTTGTGCCTAAATTGCAAGATGTGGATGTAGACGACATATGGTTTCAACAAGACGGTGCCACATGCCATACAACCCGAGAATCAATGCAATTAGTGCATGGGTCGTGTAATTGCCCGTTTTTGAAATCCAAGGTTTGTGTCAACAAACCCACGACGACCACAGCCTTCAATGAGGAAATTGAGCGCTATATCAAGGAATTTCAGCAGCTTTTTACTTTTTGTTAAGCTAATTCAAACAAATCCTATCAAATGAAGTCAAACAACATTTTTTGATACCAGAAATCTAGGTAAGCAAAATACATCAAACCTCACAGACTGCTAACTGCTGTAGTTGGACTATTTTATGGGTTACACGCCCCANTTTGCCCCATTCCTCTACGTCTAAGGTTTCCATCAGATTTGCGGCTGAAATATCGTAGACAATATAACGACAAAACAGTATTTCTAAAAGTTTAAAGTAAATTAAAATGACAAATGAAATGAAACATTAGCAACAAATCACTTAGCGGGTAAGTTGATCGCTTTCTATTAACATGTTCGAATGCTTACGATGGATTTATCAAGAGTTAAGAATCACTCAAATAAAAAAAATTGAAATCAGAACGACATGCTTCATTGCTAAGAAATTTGTTGCTGATATTTTTATACAGGATGTTTATTAAGTACTTGTACAAACTTTAAAGGACTAATTTTAAGATAAAAAGTTCATATGAACATGGGTCTGCAACGGCTTGGTTCTTGAGATACAGAGCGTCCAAAAAAATGTGTTTCAGCAATTCTTGTAAATGTAAATTCAACTTATTTGTGAAAGTAATTTAGTTTTAGTCTTTTCTAAGTTTCTGACATCGCAATACAATTGGTAAAAGACAGATTTTTTCAATTGTTTTTCAAAAACTCTTAATGATTCAACTTCAGGCAGGTTTAACTTTAAACCCGTTTTCTTACAAAACGGCTGCTTTCAGCGACAAATACTAAGAGTAGGTACCGTTTGTACGTAAAATTGAGTGGATAACAGGTATATTTAGTCAAAAATGAAATACAGTGCGACACAAAAAAGTTATGGTTATTTAAATCTAGATACAACTCTGTATGTGGCGCCCTCTAAGGTTAAACAAAAAACTAAGTAAATATTTGAGTTTTTCATCATCAATACTCACAGTTTCCCAAATTTCGTAAAATTGCCATGTTATTGAACAAAAATATAATCAAAATCCCAAACAAAAAAATTTTTTTAACGCTTTGTATCTTAAGAACTAAACAGTTGCGGACCCATGTTCATATTAACATTTTATCTTAAAATTAGTCAAAGTTCACCCTTTAAAGTTTGTACAAGTACAATAAATAATAATAAAATGCATAATAAAAATTAATTGAACTCGAGAATTTTGACTCTCAGTATAGATGAAATTATTTTTAGTACACATTTCACGTAGGACGTAGTACGCATATCATAAAAATATTAAATATCAAACCAAAAATTATCCTACATTTAAATGAAAATGGATTCGACCAAAAGCTTTGATGGAACGAATAGATTATATTACATATTTTATACATCATTGTAGTTGAATATTACTGCAGTGTGTTTTATTAAACAAGTCAACGAATTTGAATATTGCTGGTGAACTAAAACTACGCTTGAGTGAAAATTGGAGGCATAATTTAAAATTCATAGTGATATCACCAATTGAACATAATAGGAGAAAATGAAGGAAATTATATATTATAGTAAACTATTTTATTGTTTTTAGATTGGTACCTGAACAAAAAGATATGAATTATGTGCGCAAGTTTTTATAAATTACCTATATATTACATACGCTACTTTTACTTTTTTCCTCGAAGAATAAATAAATAGCCGTGCTAATTTTGTAAAAGTAGGAGAGCTGATGACATGACTGTCCATCGCCTTGACAAGAAATAATAAGGCATATTTAAAAATATTTTCTCAAAAAGGAAGTAATAATGTGCCAAAATTTCGCAGAGCTTTTGTTATTGGTGAACGATTCTTAATAAAAATGCATGAGCAACTAGCACTGATTAGTATCTACATACTTTTTCTTGATGAATAACACTGTAAATATGTTAGTATTTATACCTAGAAAGTGTTACAACGAAAACTTGAACCCCTGTAATTCTGTAAACTGCGTTTTTCAAAAATAAGCGAAGCATATTATTTTTTGATTAACTTCGAGTAATAAACAGTTTAATATGTGTAATGAAAATGATGGAAACAATTTTGAACATTTCTTAGAATTTTATTTTATTATTAAGTTAGTTCAACTTATCTCATTGGATGAATAGGTTACTTGTTAGTTGTTTAATTCAATTTATGTTCTTACAACTATGTACAGTCCGTACGATATTTGTTGAGATAAAATTTCAAGAAAAAAATAAGCCAATAAACTTCTGTTTCGGAACTATTGTAACAATTTACCGCAAATTTTCCAGCAATGTATTTCTACCCTCGAAGAAAGTGACGCAGGGAGGGGTTTTCTTGTTATTCTATCTCAACAAATACCGTAGGGACTGTAACTATCTTTGAAAATCATTTAAGAATATCTTTATATTTATTTCAAACATTGTATACAGAGTGACTCTAAGACTTACTAAGTTTTTCGAGATATTTTACTAGCCTTGATGTACCATAAATAAAGTAAGACCTGCTTCTAATAGGCATTCAATTTTATTAACGGCTTTTTGTTAGTTAAACGATGGCACTGAATTTAGATTATCCTGAAACCTATTAAGTTTTCAGAAAAAAATGTATAGATACTACAAGAATTGTTTAGTTCTGGCACCACACCATCTATGGGTTAGTATTAGTAGTAACAGTTATGGTGCAAAATTGCAGCTATTTGTTTACAAATCTAAAATATCTCTACATTCTACAGAACATGATGGAGGTATTTATTGGAACATCCTGTATATCATTTCGAGTAATGTCCCTAAAATATGACATATTAATGTAACACGAAAATGCTTATTTAGTTTTAATACTGCATGTATTTTGTTTATCCATACTGACAGGCATGTTTTTGCTCAGAACTTGTAGTTATATTGATTTGAAGTATCTTGAAAGTTATTTTGGAATGTAAAAATGAAAATTGTCGTGATATAAGCATTTAAACAAGAATTAAAATATGTTTCCTGGGAAATATTTTTTGGTGGGATATTACCAAAATACCGAGAACAAACATTTTATATTTATTTTTATTTTTCCATATTCAATTTCCATAAATATTCAATATTGTTAGGGTGCGTTCAAACATTTCATTGTATACCATATATTAAAAAACTCTATCGTGGATAATAGTTGCTATTATTGAATTAAACATATTATTAAACACATTTTATAGCTACGCTATAAAATTTTATCTCACATATTACCTAGGATCTACATATGCAGTGTTCAAAAAATCATTCTGGAAATAACTGTTTTCTGCGGAAATATTTTAAAATTAATAGCTTCTATTATTATTGCTATTTGCTATACAAAACAAAAAAATTGCAATGGACAATGTTTATAAAACTGTAGATATTATAATTATAATTTACAGTTTTTTTAAAATTCCATATAAATATTTTATAACACCTGTCACAGCCATAATAAAATAGTTGAAAGAACTGCATCGTTTTGTAAACTGACTATTTCCAGGATATAAGTGGTATAAACCTTTTATAAAAAATATATTGAATATATTCTCTCAGATTCTAGAAAACTTTGGTTATATACGTGAATAAAAAAACTTAAATACGTCTTCGAAATGTGTTATAGAACCTATCCGTAATTAATAGGTAAATGAACAAGGTTGGAGAGATAACGTATCTTTTAATCCAACCATTCTCAATTCTTTATAATTTCATCTTACTATTAATTTACAATGTTTTTTTCATTTCACTTAAACCAAACCAGTGACTTTTTAACAACTTGCTCTGTACCAACAAGTGATTGTTTTATTTGGGGAATGTACTTCTCTCGATAATGACAGACTTACATTCCGCCAAATCTGTCTTACCCAATGTGTAAATAAATGTGAATGGCGTTATGTGCCGAAACACTATAAAAATTGTTTTTCAAAGAAGTATAGTTTTAATATTATTATTTTTAATAATATCATTCATAAAAAAGTATGTTTTTTTTTCCACTTTAAGATTTTACCATTTTTGGTTCTCTAAGAAGTTGTTTCAGAACATTTCGGTGTTATTTTACCTAATACCTATAGTCTGGGCGAATTAGGTTTTTTTTTTCAAAAATCGGGCTTGCCTCGAATTTTATGGGCTTAAAATTAAGTAAAAAATACACAGAATACGAGCCTTATTTGTTGAGGTCGAGCGTCACATTGTTTATAAAAAAGAAATAATAATAATTGCTCTTTTTTCAGTTTTTCGCTTATATCTCCGAAAATAAGTCTCTAATCGACATGAGGTATACTTATCGATTTTGTTCCTGAGGAAATTTTCTACAAGGACAGGCTTCTGCAAAACCTCGCAATTTTTTTTTTACATTGCATTAGCGGTGAAAAAAAGATGTGCAAAATTTTCAGCATTAAATAAAAAGAACGAATTTGACTGAAATTGGATGAAATTACAGGAACTGTTGGGGTGCTCAACCGCAATGCGGACCCCCAATTTCAAAATGACGGCCTATTGCAAAATTATAAAGTTGAAAACGCGAGCGCGTATATCTTCTGCCCAGGTCAAGATATCGAAATTGGGCACAAATGGATCGAAATGTATTACATTATCTCGCAT